>NW_027473849.1:68476-133888 GCF_050947335.1 Megachile rotundata
ACAATTACTATACTTATTACTCTTATTATTATCAATCTAACTCATATTATTAGCCATATTATGCTTATATGATCGATAGAACGAGAATTACTATACTCACTACTCTTAGTATTATCAATCTAACTCATATTATTAGCCATATTATGCTTATATTATCGATAGAACGACAATTACTATACTTATTACTGTTATTATTATCAATCTAACTCATATTATTAGCCATATTATGCTTAAATGATCGATAGAACGACAATTACTATACTTATTACTCTTATTATTATCAATCTGACTCATATGATTAGCCATATTATACTTAAATGATCGATAGAACGACAATTTCTATACTTATTACACTCACTGTTATCAATCTAACTCATATTATTAACCATATTATGCAAATTTGATCGATAGAACGACAATCACTATACTTATTACTCTTATTATTATCAACCTAACTCATATTATTAGCCATATTATGCTTAAATGATCGATAGAACAACAATTACTCTACTTATTACTCAAATTATTATAAATCTAACTGATATTATTAGCCATATTATGCTTATATTATCGATAGAACGACAATTACTATACTTATTACTGTTATTATTATCAATCTAACTCATATTATTAGCCATATTATGCTTAAATGATCGATAGAACGACAATTACTATACTTATTACTCTTATTATTATCAATCTGACTCATATGATTAGCCATATTATACTTAAATGATCGATAGAACGACAATTTCTATACTTATTACAACTCACTGTTATCAATCTAACTCATATTATTAACCATATTATGCAAATTGATCGATAGAACGACAATCACTATACTTATTACTCTTATTATTATCAACCTAACTCATATTATTAGCCATATTATGCTTAAATGATCGATAGAACAACAATTACTCTACTTATTACTCTTATTATTATAAATCTAACTGATATTATTAGCCATATTATGCTTATATGATCGATAGATCGACAATTACTATACTTATTACTCTTATTATTATGAATCTAACTCATATTATTAACCATATTATGCAGATATGATCGATAGAACTACAATTACTATACTCATTACTCTTATTATTATTAATCTACCTGATATTATTAGCCATATTATGCTTATATGATCGATAGAACGACAATTACTATACTTATTACTCTTATTATCATCAATCTAACTCATATTATTAGCCATATTATACTTAAATGATCGATAGAACGACAATTTCTATACTTATTACACTCACTGTTATCAATCTAACTCATATTATTAACCATATTATGCAAATTTGATCGATAGAACGACAATCACTATACTTATTACTCTTATTATTATCAACCTAACTCATATTATTAGCCATATTATGCTTAAATGATCGATAGAACAACAATTACTCTACTTATTACTCTTATTATTATAAATCTAACTGATATTATTAGCCATATTATGCTTATATGATCGATAGATCGACAATTACTATACTTATTACTCTTATTATTATGAATCTAACTCATATTATTAACCATATTATGCAGATATGATCGATAGAACTACAATTACTATACTCATTACTCTTATTATTATTAATCTACCTGATATTATTAGCCATATTATGCTTATATGATCGATAGAACGACAATTACTATACTTATTACTCTTATTATCATCAATCTAACTCATATTATTAGCCATATTATGCTTATATGATCGATAGGACGACAAATACTATACTTATTACTCTTATTATTATCAGCCTAACTCATATTATTAGCCATATTATGCTTATATTATCGATAGAACGACAATTACTATACTTATTACTGTTATTATTATCAATCTAACACATATTATTAGGCATATTATGCTTATATGATCGACAGAACGACAATTACTATACTTATTACACTGACTGTTATCAATAAAACTCATATTATTAACCATATTATGCAAATTTGATCGATAGAACGACAATCACTCTACTTATTACTCTTATTATTATCAACCTAACTCATATTATTAGCCATATTATGCTTATATAATCGATAGAACGACAATCACTATACTTATTACTCTTATTATTATCAACCTAACTCATACTATTAGCCATATTATGCTTATATTATCGATATAACGACAATTACTATACTTATTACTGTTATTATTATCAATCTAACTCATATTATTAGCCATATTATGCTTATATGAACGACAGAACGACAATTACTATACTCACTACTCTTAGTATTATCAATCTAACTCATATTATTAGCCATATTATGCTTATATTATCGATAGAACGACAATTACTATACTTATTACTGTTATTATTATCAATCTAACTCATATTATTAGACATATTATGCTTAAATGATCGATAGAACGACAATTACTATACTTATTACTCTTATTATTATCAATCTAACTCATATTATTAAACATATTATGCTAATATGATCGATTGAACGACAATTACTATACTTATTACACTCACTATTATCAATCTAACTCATATTATTAGCCATATAATGCAGACATGATCGATAGCACGACATTTACTATACCTATTACTCTTATTATTATCAACCTAACACATATTATTAGCCATATTATGCTTATATGATCGATAGAACGACAATTACTATACTTATTACTCTTATTATTATGAATCTAACTCATATTATTAACCATATTATGCAGATATGATCGATAGAACTACAATTACTATACTCATTACTCTTATTATTATTAATCTACCTGATATTATTAGCCATATTATGCTTATATGATCGATAGAACGACAATTACTATACTTATTACTCTTATTATCATCAATCTAACTCATATTATTAGCCATATTATGCTTATATGATCGATAGGACGACAAATACTATACTTATTACTCTTATTATTATCAACCTAACTCATATTATTAGCCATATTATGCTTATATTATCGATAGAACGACAATTACTATACTTATTACTGTTATTATTATCAATCTAACGCATATTATTAGCCATATTATGCTTATATGATCGACAGAACGACAATTACTATACTTATTACACTGACTGTTATCAATAAAACTCATATTATTAGCCATATTATGCTTATATGATCGATAGAACGACAATTACTCTACTTATTACTCTTATCATTATCGATCTAACTCATATTATTAGCCATATTATGCTTATATGATCGATAGAACGACAATTACTATACTCACTACGCTTATTATAGTCAATCTAACTCATATTATTAGCCATATTATGCTTATATGATCGACAGAACGACAATAACTATACTTATTACTCTTATTATTATGAATCTAACTCATATTATTAACCATATTATGCAGATATGATCGATAGAACTACAATTACTATACTTATTACTGTTATTATTATCAATCTAACTCATATTATTAGCCATATTATGCTTATATGAACGACAGAACGACAATTACTGTACTTATTACTCTTATCATTATCAATCTAAGTCATATTATTAGCCATATTATGCTTATATGATCGATAGAACGACAATTACTATACTCACTACTCTTATTATTATCAATCTAACTCATATTATTAGCCATATTATGCTTATATGATCGATAGAACGACAATTACTGTACTTATTACTCTTATCATTATCAATCTAAGTCATATTATTAGCCATATTATGCTTATATGATCGATAGAACGAGAATTACTATACTCACTACTCTTAGTATTATCAATCTAACTCATATTATTAGCCATATTATGCTTATATGATCGATAGAACGAGAATTACTATACTCACTACTCTTAGTATTATCAATCTAACTCATATTATTAGCCATATTATGCTTATATGATCGATAGAACGACAATTACTATACTTATTACTCTTATTATTATCAATCTAACTCATATTATTAGCCATATTATGCTTATATGATCGATAGAACGACAATTACTATACATATTACTCTTATTTTTATCAATCTAACTCATATTATTAAACATATTATGCTAATATGATCGATTGAACGACAATTACTATACTTATTACACTCACTATTATCAATCTAACTCATATTATTAGCCATATAATGCAGACATGATCGATAGCACGACATTTACTATACCTATTACTCTTATTATTATCAACCTAACACATATTATTAGCCATATTATGCTTATATGATCGATAGAACGACAATTACTATACTTATTACTCTTATTATTATGAATCTAACTCATATTATTAACCATATTATGCAGATATGATCGATAGAACTACAATTACTATACTCATTACTCTTATTATTATTAATCTACCTGATATTATTAGCCATATTATGCTTATATGATCGATAGAACGACAATTACAATACTTATTACTCTTATTATCATCAATCTAACTCATATTATTAGCCATATTATGCTTATATGATCGATAGGACGACAAATACTATACTTATTACTCTTATTATTATCAACCTAACTCATATTATTAGCCATATTATGCTTATATTATCGATAGAACGACAATTACTATACTTATTACTGTTATTATGATCAATCTAACGCATATTATTAGCCATATTATGCTTATATGATCGACAGAACGACAATTACTATACTTATTACACTGACTGTTATCAATAAAACTCATATTATTAACCATATTATGCAAATTTGATCGATAGAACGACAATCACTCTACTTATTACTCTTATTATTATCAACCTAACTCATACTATTAGCCATATTATGCTTATATTATCGATATAACGACAATTACTATACTTATTACTGTTATTATTATCAATCTAACTCATATTATTAGCAATATTATGCTTATATGAACGACAGAACGACAATTACTGTACTTATTACTCTTATCATTATCAATCTAAGTCATATTATTAGCCATATTATGCTTATATGATCGATAGAACGACAATTACTATACTCACTACTCTTATTATTATCAATCTAACTCATATTATTAGCCATATTATGCTTATATGATCGATAGAACGACAATTACTCTACTTATTACTCTTATCATTATCGATCTAACTCATATTATTAGCCATATTATGCTTATATGATCGATAGAACGAGAATTACTATACTCACTACTCTTAGTATTATCAATCTAACTCATATTATTAGCCATATTATGCTTATATGATCGATAGAACGAGAATTACTATACTCACTACTCTTAGTATTATCAATCTAACTCATATTATTAGCCATATTATGCTTATATGATCGATAGAACGACAATTACTATACTTATTACTCTTATTATTATCAATCTAACTCATATTATTAGCCATATTATGCTTATATGATCGATAGAACGACAATTACTATACATATTACTCTTATTTTTATCAATCTAACTCATATTATTAAACATATTATGCTAATATGATCGATTGAACGACAATTACTATACTTATTACACTCACTATTATCAATCTAACTCATATTATTAGCCATATAATGCAGACATGATCGATAGCACGACATTTACTATACCTATTACTCTTATTATTATCAACCTAACACATATTATTAGCCATATTATGCTTATATGATCGATAGAACGACAATTACTATACTTATTACTCTAATTATTATGAATCTAACTCATATTATTAACCATATTATGCAGATATGATCGATAGAACTACAATTACTATACTCATTACTCTTATTATTATTAATCTACCTGATATTATTAGCCATATTATGCTTATATGATCGATAGAACGACAATTACTATACTTATTACTCTTATTATCATCAATCTAACTCATATTATTAGCCATATTATGCTTATATGATCGATAGGACGACAAATACTATACTTATTACTCTTATTATTATCAACCTAACTCATATTATTAGCCATATTATGCTTATATTATCGATAGAACGACAATTACTATACTTATTACTGTTATTATTATCAATCTAACGCATATTATTAGCCATATTATGCTTATATGATCGACAGAACGACAATTACTATACTTATTACACTGACTGTTATCAATAAAACTCATATTATTAACCATATTATGCAAATTTGATCGATAGAACGACAATCACTCTACTTATTACTCTTATTATTATCAACCTAACTCATATTATTAGCCATATTATGCTTATATGATCGATAGAACGACAGTCACTATACTTATTACTCTTATTATTATCAACCTAACTCATACTATTAGCCATATTATGCTTATATTATCGATATAACGACAATTACTATACTTATTACTGTTATTATTATCAATCTAACTCATATTATTAGCCATATTATGCTTATATGAACGACAGAACGACAATTACTGTACTTATTACTCTTATCATTATCAATCTAAGTCATATTATTAGCCATATTATGCTTATATGATCGATAGAACGACAATTACTATACTCACTACTCTTATTATTATCAATCTAACTCATATTATTAGCCATATTATGCTTATATGATCGATAGAACGACAATTACTCTACTTATTACTCTTATCATTATCGATCTAACTCATATTATTAGCCATATTATGCTTATATGATCGATAGAACGAGAATTACTATACTCACTACTCTTAGAATTATCAATCTAACTCATATTATTAGCCATATTATGCTTATATGATCGATAGAACGACAATTACTATACTTATTACTCTTATTATTATCAATCTAACTCATATTATTAGCCATATTATGCTTATATGATCGATAGAACGACAATTACTATACATATTACTCTTATTTTTATCAATCTAACTCATATTATTAAACATATTATGCTAATATGATCGATTGAACGACAATTACTATACTTATTACACTCACTATTATCAATCTAACTCATATTATTAGCCATATAATGCAGACATGATCGATAGCACGACATTTACTATACCTATTACTCTTATTATTATCAACCTAACACATATTATTAGCCATATTATGCTTATATGATCGATAGAACGACAATTACTATACTTATTACTCTTATTATTATCAATCTAACTCATATTATTAGCCATATTATGCTTATATGATCGATAGACCGAGAATTACTATACTCACTTCTCTTAGTATTATCAATCTAACTCATATTATTAGCCATATTATGCTTAAATGATCGATAGAACGACAATTACTATACTTATTACTCTTATTATTATCAATCTAACTCATATTATTAGCCATATTATGCTTCTATGTTCGATAGAACGAGAATTACTATACTCACTACTCTTAGTATTATCAATCTAACTCATATTATTAGCCATATTATGCTTATATGATCGATAGAACGAGAATTACTATACTCACTACTCTTAGTATTATCAATCTAACTCATATTATTAGCCATATTATGCTTATATGATCGACAGAACGACAATTACTATACTTATTACTCTTATTATTATGAATCTAACTCATATTATTAACCATATTATGCAGATATGATCGATAGAACTACAATTACTATACGCATTACTCTTATTGTTATCAATCTAACTCATATTATTAGCCATATTATGCTTAAATGATGGATAGAACGACAATTACTATACTTATTACTCTTATTATTATCAATCTAACTCATATTATTAGCCATATTATGCTTATATGATCGATAGAACGAGAATTACTATACTCACTACTCTTAGTATTATCAATCTAACTCATATTATTAGCCATATTATGCTTATATTATCGATAGAACGACAATTACTATACTTATTACTGTTATTATTATCAATCTAACTCATATTATTAGCCATATTATGCTTAAATGATCGATAGAACGACAATTACTATACTTATTACTCTTATTATTATCAATCTAACTCATATTATTAGCCATATTAAGCTTAAATTATCGATAGAACGACAATTACTATACTTATTACACTCACTGTTATCAATCTAACTCATATTATTAACCATATTATGCAAATTTGATCGATAGAACGACAATCACTATACTTATTACTCTTATTATTATCAACCTAACTCATATTAGTAGCCATATTATGCTTAAATGATCGATAGAACAACAATTACTATACTTATTACTCTTATTATTATAAATCTAACTCATATTATTAGCCATATTATGCTTATATGATCGATAGAACGACAATTACTATACTTATTACTCTTATTATTTTGAATCTAACTCATATTATTAACCATATTATGCAGATATGATCGATAGAACTACAATTACTATACTCATTACTCTTATTATTATTAATCTAACTGATATTATTAGCCATATTATGCTTATATGATCGATAGAACGACAATTACTATACTTATTCCTCTTATTATCTTCAATCTAACTCATATTATTAGCCATATTATGCTTATATGATCGATAGAATGACAAATACTATACTTATTACTCTTATTATTATCAATCTAACTCATATTGCTAACCATATTATGCTAATATGATCGATAGAACTACAATTACTATACTCATAACTCTTATTATTATCAATCCAACTCATGTTACTACCCATATTATGCTTATATGATCGATAGAACGACAATCACTATACTTATTACTCTTATTATTATCAACCTAACTCATATTATTAGCCATATTATGCTTATATTATCGATGGAACGACAATTACTATACTTATTACTGTTATTATTATCAATCTAACGCATATTATTAGCCATATTATGCTTATATGATCGACAGAACGACAATTACTATACTTATTACACTCACTGTTATCAATCAAACTCATATTATTAACCATATTATGCAAATTTGATCGATAGAACGACAATCACTCTACTTATTACTCTTATTATTATCAACCTAACTCATATTATTAGCCATATTATGCTTATATGATCGATAGAACGACAATCACTATACTTATTACTCTTATTGTTATCAACCTAACTCATATTATTAGCCATATTATGCTTATATTATCGATATAACGACAATTACTATACTTATTACTGTTATTATTATCAATCTAACTCATATTATTAGCCATATTATGCTTATATGAACGACAGAACGACAATTACTGTACTTATTACTCTTATCATTATCAATCTAAGTCATTTTATTAGCCATATTATGCTTATATGATCGATAGAACGACAATTACTATACTTATTACTCTTATTATTATCAATCTAACTCATACTATTAGCCATATTATGCTTAAATGATCGATAGAACGACAATTACTATACTTATTACTCTTATTATTATGAATCTAACTCATATTATTAACCATATTATGCAGATATGATCGATAGAACTACAATTACTAAACTCATTACTCTTATTATTATTAATCTAACTGATATTATTAGCCATATTATGCTTATATGATCGATAGAACGACAATTACTGTACTTATTACTCTTATTATTATCAATCTAACTCATATTATTAGCCATATTATGCTTATATGATCGATAGAACGACAATTACTATACATATTACTCTTATTTTTATCAATCTAACTCATATTATTAAACATATTATGCTAATATGATCGATTGAACGACAATTACTATACTTATTACACTCACTATTATCAATCTAACTCATATTATTAGCCATATAATGCAGACATGATCGATAGCACGACATTTACTATACCTATTACTCTTATTATTATCAACCTAACACATATTATTAGCCATATTATGCTTATATGATCGATATAACGACAATTACTATACTTATTACTCTTATTATTATCAATCTAACTCATATTATTAGCCATATTATGCTTATATGATCGATAGAACGAGAATTACTATACTCACTACTCTTAGTATTATCAATCTAACTCATATTATTAGCCATATTATGCTTATATGATCGACAGAACGACAATTACTATACTTATTACTCTTATTATTGTGAATCTAACTCATATTATTAACCATATTATGCAGATATGATCGATAGAACTACAATTACTATACGCATTACTCTTATTATTATCAATCTAACTCATATTATTAGCCATATTATGCTTAAATGATGGATAGAACGACAATTACTATACTTATTACTCTTATTATTATCAATCTAACTCATATTATTAGCCATATTATGCTTATATGATCGATAGAACGAGAATTACTATACTCACTACTCTTAGTATTATCAATCTAACTCATATTATTAGCCATATTATGCTTATATTATCGATAGAACGACAATTACTATACTTATTACTGTTATTATTATCAATCTAACTCATATTATTAGCCATATTATGCTTAAATGATCGATAGAACGACAATTACTATACTTATTACTCTTATTATTATCAATCTAACTCATATTATTAGCCATATTAAGCTTAAATTATCGATAGAACGACAATTACTATACTTATTACACTCACTGTTATCAATCTAACTCATATTATTAACCATATTATGCAAATTTGATCGATAGAACGACAATCACTATACTTATTACTCTTATTATTATCAACCTAACTCATATTAGTAGCCATATTATGCTTAAATGATCGATAGAACAACAATTACTATACTTATTACTCTTATTATTATAAATCTAACTCATATTATTAGCCATATTATGCTTATATGATCGATAGAACGACAATTACTATACTTATTACTCTTATTATTATGAATCTAACTCATATTATTAACCATATTATGCAGATATGATCGATAGAACTACAATTACTATACTCATTACTCTTATTATTATTAATCTAACTGATATTATTAGCCATATTATGCTTATATGATCGATAGAACGACAATTACTATACTTATTCCTCTTATTATCATCAATCTAACTCATATTATTAGCCATATTATGCTTATATGATCGATAGAATGACAAATACTATACTTATTACTCTTATTATTATCAATCTAACTCATATTGCTAACCATATTATGCTAATATGATCGATAGAACTACAATTACTATACTCATAACTCTTATTATTATCAATCCAACTCATGTTACTACCCATATTATGCTTATATGATCGATAGAACGACAATCACTATACTTATTACTCTTATTATTATCAACCTAACTCATATTATTAGCCATATTATGCTTATATTATCGATGGAACGACAATTACTATACTTATTACTGTTATTATTATCAATCTAACGCATATTATTAGCCATATTATGCTTATATGATCGACAGAACGACAATTACTATACTTATTACACTCACTGTTATCAATCAAACTCATATTATTAACCATATTATGCAAATTTGATCGATAGAACGACAATCACTCTACTTATTACTCTTATTATTATCAACCTAACTCATATTATTAGCCATATTATGCTTATATGATCGATAGAACGACAATCACTATACTTATTACTCTTATTGTTATCAACCTAACTCATATTATTAGCCATATTATGCTTATATTATCGATATAACGACAATTACTATACTTATTACTGTTATTATTATCAATCTAACTCATATTATTAGCCATATTATGCTTATATGAACGACAGAACGACAATTACTGTACTTATTACTCTTATCATTATCAATCTAAGTCATTTTATTAGCCATATTATGCTTATATGATCGATAGAACGACAATTACTATACTTATTACTCTTATTATTATCAATCTAACTCATACTATTAGCCATATTATGCTTAAATGATCGATAGAACGACAATTACTATACTTATTACTCTTATTATTATGAATCTAACTCATATTATTAACCATATTATGCAGATATGATCGATAGAACTACAATTACTAAACTCATTACTCTTATTATTATTAATCTAACTGATATTATTAGCCATATTATGCTTATATGATCGATAGAACGACAATTACTATACTTATTACTTTTATTGTTATCAACCTAACTCATATTATTAGCCATATTATGCTTATATTATCGATATAACGACAATTACTATACTTATTACTCTTATTACTATCAATCTAACTCATATTATTAGCCATATTATGCTTATATGAACGACAGAACGACAATTACTGTACTTATTACTCTTATCATTATCAATCTAAGTCATATTATTAGCCATATTATGCTTAAATGATCGATAGAACAACAATCACTATACTTATTACTCTTATTATTATAAATCTAACTCATATTATTAGCCATATTATGCTTATATGATCGATAGAACGACAATTACTATACTTATTACTCTTATTATTATGAATCTAACTCATATTATTAACCATATTATGCAGATATGATCGATAGAACTACAATTATTATACTCATTACTCTTATTATTATTAATCTAACTGATATTATTAGCCATATTATGCTTATATGATCGATAGAACGACAATTACTATACATATTACTCTTATTTTTATCAATCTAACTCATATTATTAAACATATTATGCTAATATGATCGATAGAACGACAATTACTATACTTATTACACTCACTATTATCAATCTAACTCATATTATTAACCATATTATGCAGACATGATCGATAGCACGACATTTACTATACCCATTACTCTTATTATTATCAACCTAACACATATTATTAGCCATATTATTCTTATATGATCGATAGAACGACAATTACTATACTTATTATTCTTATTATTATCAATCTAACTCATATTATTAGCCATATTATGCTTAAATGATCGATAGAACGACAATTACTATACTTATTACTCTTATTATTATCAATCTAACTCATATTATTAGCCATATTATGCTTATATGATCGACAGAACGACAATTACTATACTTATTACTCTTATTATTATGAATCTAACTCATATTATTAACCATATTATGCAGATATGATCGATAGAACTACAATTACTATACGCATTACTCTTATTATTATCAATCTAACTCATATTATTAGCCATATTATGCTTAAATGATCGATAGAACTACAATTACTATACTCATTACTCTTATTATTATTAATCTAACTGATATTATTAGCCATATTATGCTTATATGATCGATAGAACGACAATCACTATACTTATTACTCTTATTATTATCAACCTAACCCATATTATTAGCCATATTATGCTTATATTATCGATAGAACGACAATTACTATACTTATTACTGTTATTATTATCAATCTAACGCATATTATTAGCCATATTATGCTTATATGATCGACAGAACGACAATTACTATACATATTACTCTTATTTTTATCAATCTAACTCATATTATTAAACATATTATGCTAATATGATCGATAGAACGACAATTACTATACTTATTACACTCACTATTATCAATCTAACTCATATTATTAACCATATTATGCAGACATGATCGATAGCACGACAATCACTCTACTTATTACTCTTATTATTATCAACCTAACTCATACTATTAGCCATATTATGCTTAAATGATCGATAGAACGACAATTACTATACTTATTACACTCACTGTTATCAATCTAACTCATATTATTAACCATATTATGCAAATTTGATCGATAGAACGACAATCACTATACTTATTACTCTTATTATTATCAACCTAACTCATGTTATTAGCCATATTATGCTTAAATGATCGATAGAACAACAATCACTATACTTATTACTCTTATTATTATAAATCTAACTCATATTGTTAGCCATATTATGCTTATATGATCGATAGAACGACAATTACTATACTTATTACTCTTATTATTATGAATCTAACTCATATTATTAACCATATTATGCAGATATGATCGATAGAACTACAATTACTATACGCATTACTCTTATTATTATGAATCTAACTCATATTATTAACCATATTATGCAGATATGATCGATAGAACTACAATTACTATACGCATTACTCTTATTATTATCAATCTAACTCATATTACTAACCATATTATGCTAATATGATCGATAGAACTACAATTACTATACTCATTACTCTTATTATTATCAATCCAACTCATGTTATTACCCATACTATGCTTATATGATCGATAGATCGACAATCACTATACTTATTACTCTTATTATTATCAACCTAACCCATATTATTAGCCATATTATGCTTATATTATCGATAGAACGACAATTACTATACTTATTACTGTTATTATTATCAATCTAACGCATATTATTAGCCATATTATGCTTATATGATCGACAGAACGACAATTACTATACTTATTACACTCACTGTTATCAATCAAACTCATATTATTAATCATATTATGCAAATTTGATCGATAGAACGACAATCACTCTACTTATTACTCTTATTATTATCAACCTAACTCATATTATTAGCCATATTATGCTTATATGATCGATAGAACGACAATCACTATACTTATTACTCTTATTGTTATCAACCTAACTCATATTATTAGCCATATTATGCTTATATTATCGATATAACGACAATTACTATACTTATTACTGTTATTATTATCAATCTAACTCATATTATTAGCCATATTATGCTTATATGAACGACAGAACGACAATTACTGTACTTATTACTCTTATCATTATCAATCTAAGTCATATTATTAGCCATATTATGCTTATATTATCGATATAACGACAATTACTATACTTATTACTGTTATTATTATCAATCTAACTCATATTATTAGCCATATTATGCTTATATGAACGACAGAACGACAATTACTGTACTTATTACTCTTATCATTATCAATCTAAGTCATATTATTAGCCATATTATGCTTATATGATCGATAGAACGACAATTACTATACTTATTACTCTTATTATTATCAATCTAACTCATACTATTAGCCATATTATGCTTAAATGATCGATAGAACGACAATTACTATACTTATTACACTCACTGTTATCAATCTAACTCATATTATTAACCATATTATGCAAATTTGATCGATAGAACGACAATCACTATACTTATTACTCTTATTATTATCAACCTAACTCATGTTATTAGCCATATTATGCTTAAATGATCGATAGAACAACAATCACTATACTTATTACTCTTATTATTATCAATCTAACTCATATTACTAACCATATTATGCTAATATGATCGATAGAACTACAAATACTATACTCATTGCTATTATTATTATCAATCCAACTCATGTTATTACCCATATTATGCTTATATGATCGATAGAACGACAATTACTGTACTAATTACTCTTATCATTAACAATCTAAGTCATATTATTAGCCATATTATGCTTATATGATCGATAGAACGACAATTACTATACTTATTACTCTTATTATTATCAATCTAACTCATATTATTAGCCATATTATGCTTATATGATCGATAGAACGACAATTACTATACATATTACTCTTATTTTTATCAATCTAACTCATATTATTAAACATATTATGCTAATATGATCGATAGAACGACAATTACTATACTTATTACACTCACTATTATCAATCTAACTCATATTATTAACCATATTATGCAGACATGATCGATAGCACGACAATCACTCTACTTATTACTCTTATTATTATCAACCTAACTCATACTATTAGCCATATTATGCTTAAATGATCGATAGAACGACAATTACTATACTTATTACACTCACTGTTATCAATCTAACTCATATTATTAACCATATTATGCAAATTTGATCGATAGAACGACAATCACTATACTTATTACTCTTATTATTATCAACCTAACTCATGTTATTAGCCATATTATGCTTAAATGATCGATAGAACAACAATCACTATACTTATTACTCTTATTATTATAAATCTAACTCATATTGTTAGCCATATTATGCTTATATGATCGATAGAACGACAATTACTATACTTATTACTCTTATTATTATGAATCTAACTCATATTATTAACCATATTATGCAGATATGATCGATAGAACTACAATTACTATACTCATTACTCTTATTATTATTAATCTAACTGATATTATTAGCCATATTATGCTTATATGATCGATAGAACGACAATTACTATACTTATTACTCTTATTATCATCAATCTAACTCATATTATTAGCCATATTATGCTTATATGATCGATAGAACGACAAATACTATACTTATTACTCTTATTATTATCAATCTAACTCATATTATTAACCATATTATGCTAATATGACCGATAGAACTACAATTACTATACTCATTACTCTTATTATTATCAATCCAACTCATGTTATTACCCATATTATGCTTATATGATCGATAGAACGACAATCACTATACTTATTACTCTTATTATTATCAACCTAACTCATATTATTAGCCATATTATGCTTATATTATCGATAGAACGACAATTACTATACTTATTACTGTTATTATTATCAATCTAACGCATATTATTAGCCATATTATGCTTATATGATCGACAGAACGACAATTACTATACTTATTACACTCACTGTTATCAATCAAACTCATATTATTAACCATATTATGCAAATTTGATCGATAGAACGACAATCACTCTACTTATTACTCTTATTATTATCAACCTAACTCATATTATTAGCCATATTATGCTTATATGATCGATAGAACGACAATCACTATACTTATTACTCTTATTATTATCAACCTAACTCATATTATTAGCCATATTATTCTTATATGATCGATAGAACGACAATTACTATACTTATTACTCTTATTATTATAAATCTAACTCATATTATTAGCCATATTATGCTTATATGAACGACAGAACGACAATTACTGTACTAATTACTCTTATCATTAACAATCTAAGTCATATTATTAGCCATATTATGCTTATATGATCGATAGAACGACAATTACTATACTTATTACTCTTATTATTATCAATCTAACTCATATTATTAGCCATATTATGCTTATATGATCGATAGAACGACAATTACTATACATATTACTCTTATTTTTATCAATCTAACTCATATTATTAAACATATTATGCTAATATGATCGATAGAACGACAATTACTATACTTATTACACTCACTATTATCAATCTAACTCATATTATTAACCATATTATGCAGACATGATCGATAGCACGACATTTACTATGCCCATTACTCTTATTATTATCAACCTAACACATATTATTAGCCATATTATGCTTATATGATCGATAGAACGACAATTACTATTTTTATTATTCTTATTATTATCAATCTAACTCATATTATTAGCCATATTATGCTTAAATGATCGATAGAACGACAATTACTATACTTATTACTCTTATTATTATCAATCTAACTCATATTATTAGCCATATTATGCTTATATGATCGACAGAACGACAATTACTATACTTATTACTCTTATTATTATGAATCTAACTCATATTATTAACCATATTATGCAGATATGATCGATAGAACTACAATTACTATACGCATTACTCTTATTATTATCAATCTAACTCATATTATTAGCCATATTATGCTTAAATGATGGATAGAACGACAATTACTATACTTATTACTCTTATTATTATCAATCTAACTCATATTATTAGCCATATTATACTTATATGATCGATAGAACGAGAATTACTATACTCACTACTCTTAGTATTATCAATCTAACTCATATTATTAGCCATATTATGCTTATATTATCGATAGAACGACAATTACTATACTTATTACTGTTATTATTATCAATCTAACTCATATTATTAGCCATATTATGCTTAAATGATCGATAGAACGACAATTACTATACTTATTACTCTTATTATTATCAATCTAACTCATATTATTAGCCATATTATACTTAAATGATCGATAGAACGACAATTACTATACTTATTACACTCACTGTTATCAATCTAACTCATATTATTAACCATATTATGCAAATTTGATCGATAGAACGACAATCACTATACTTATTACTCTTATTATTATCAACCTAACTCATATTATTAGCCATATTATGCTTAAATGATCGATAGAACAACAATCACTATACTTATTACTCTTATTATTATAAATCTAACTCATATTATTAGCCATATTATGCTTATATGATCGATAGAACGACAATTACTATACTTATTACTCTTATTATTATGAATCTAACTCATATTATTAACCATATTATGCAGATATGATCGATAGAACTACAATTACTATACTCATTACTCTTATTATTATTAATCTACCTGATATTATTAGCCATATTATGCTTATATGATCGATAGAACGACAATTACTATACTTATTACTCTTATTATCATCAATCTAACTCATATTATTAGCCATATTATGCTTATATGATCAATAGGACGACAAATACTATACTTATTACTCTTATTATTATCAACCTAACTCATACTATTAGCCATATTATGCTTATATTATCGATATAACGACAATTACTATACTTATTACTGTTATTATTATCAATCTAACTCATATTATTAGCCATATTATGCTTATATGAACGACAGAACGACAATTCCTGTACTTATTACTCTTATCATTATCAATCTAAGTCATATTATTAGCCGTATTATGTTTATATTATCGATATAACGACAATTACTATACTTGTTACTGTTATTATTATCAATCTAACTCATATTATTAGGCATATTATGCTTTTATGAACGACAGAACGACAATTACTGTACTTATTACTCTTATCATTATCAATCTAAGTCATATTATTAGCCATATTATGCTTATATGATCGATAGAACGACAATTACTATACTTATTACTCTTATTATTATAAATCTAACTCATATTATTAGCCATATTATGCTTATATTATCGATAGAACGACAATTACTATACTTATTACTGTTATTATTATCAATCTAACGCATATTATTAGCCATATTATGCTTATATGATCGACAGAACGACAATGACTATACTTATTACACTCACTGTTATCAATCAAACTCATATTATTAACCATATTATGCAAATTTGATCGATAGAACGACAATCACTCTACTTATTACTCTTATTATTATCAACCTAACTCATATTATTAGCCATATTATGCTTATATGATCGATAGAACGACAATCACTATACTTATTACTCTTATTGTTATCAACCTAACTCATATTATTAGCCATATTATGCTTATATTATCGATATAACGACAATTACTATACTTATTACTGTTATTATTATCAATCTAACTCATATTATTAGCCATATTATGCTTATATGAACGACAGAACGACAATTACTGTACTTATTACTCTTATCATTATCAATCTAAGTCATATTATTAGCCATATTATGCTTATATGATCGATAGAACGACAATTACTATACTTATTACTCTTATTATTATCAATCTAACTCATACTATTAGCCATATTATGCTTAAATGATCGATAGAACGACAATTACTATACTTATTACACTCACTGTTATCAATCTAACTCATATTATTAACCATATTATGCAGATATGATCGATAGAACTACAATTACTATACTCATTTCTCTTATTATTATCAATCCAACTCATGTTATTACCCATATTATGCTTATATGATCGATAGAACGACAATCACTATACTTATTACTCTTATTATTATCAACCTAACTCATATTATTAGCCATATTATGCTTATATTATCGATAGAACGACAATTACTATACTTATTACTGTTATTATTATCAATCTAACGCATATTATTAGCCATATTATGCTTATATGATCGACAGAACGACAATTACTATACTTATTACACTCACTGTTATCAATCAAACTCATATTATTAGCCATATTATGCTTATATGATCGATAGAACGACAATTACTATACTTATTACTCTTATTATTATCAATCTAACTCATATTATTAGCCATATTATGCTTATATGATCGATAGAACGACAATTACTATACATATTACTCTTATTTTTATCAATCTAACTCATATTATTAAACATATTATGCTAATATGATCGATAGAACGACAATTACTATACTTATTACTCTTATTATTATCAACCTAACTCATATTATTAGCCATATTATGCTTATATTATCGATAGAACGACAATTACTATACTTATTACTGTTATTATTATCATTCTAACGCATATTATTAGCCATATTATGCTTATATGATCGACAGAACGACAATTACTATACTTATTACACTCACTGTTATCAATCAAACTCATATTATTAACCATATTATGCAAATTTGATCGATAGAACGACAATCACTCTACTTATTACTCTTCTTATTATCAACCTAACTCATATTATTAGCCATATTATGCTTATATGATCGATAGAACGACAATCACTATACTTATTACTCTTATTGTTATCAACCTAACTCATATTATTAGCCATATTATGCTTATATTATCGATATAACGACAATTACTATACTTATTACTGTTATTATTATCAATCTAACTCATATTATTAGCCATATTATGCTTATATGAACGACAGAACGACAATTACTGTACTTATTACTCTTATCATTATCAATCTAAGTCATATTATTAGCCATATTATGCTTATATGATCGATAGAACGACAATTACTATACTTATTACTCTTATTATTATCAATCTAACTCATACTATTTGCCATATTATGCTTAAATGATCGATAGAACGACAATTACTATACTTATTACACTCACTGTTATCAATCTAACTCATATTATTAACCATATTATGCAAATTTGATCGATAGAACGACAATCACTATACTTATTACTCTTATTATTATCAACCTAACTCATATTATTAGCCATATTATGCTTAAATGATCGATAGAACAACAATCACTATACTTATTACTCTTATTATTATAAATCTAACTCATATTATTAGCCATATTATGCTTATATGATCGATAGAACGACAATTACTATACTTATTACTCTTATTATTATGAATCTAACTCATATTATTAACCATATTATGCAGATATGATCGATAGAACTACAATTACTATACTCATTACTCTTATTATTATTAATCTAACTGATATTATTAGCCATATTATGCTTATATGATCGATAGAACGACAATTACTATACTTATTACTCTTATTATCATCAATCTAACTCATATTATTAGCCATATTATGCTTATATGATCGATGGAACGACAAATACTATACTTATTACTCTTATTATTATTAATCTAACTGATATTATTAGCCATATTATGCTTATATGATCGATAGAACGACAATTACTATACTTATTAGTCTTATTATCATCAATCTAACTCATATTATTAGCCATATTATGCTTATATGATCGATAGAACGACAAATACTATACTTATTACTCTTATTATTATCAATCTAACTCATATTATTAACCATATTATGCTAATATGACCGATAGAACTACAATTACTACACTCATTACTCTTATTATTATCAATCCAACTCATGTTATTACCCATATTATGCTTATATGATCGATAGAACGACAATCACTATACTTATTACTCTTATTATCATCAATCTAACTCATATTATTAGCCATATTATGCTTATATGATCAATAGGACGACAAATACTATACTTATTACTCTTATTATTATCAACCTAACTCATATTATTAGCCATATTATGCTTATATTATCGATAGAACGACAATTACTATACTTATTACTGTTATTATTATCAATCTAACGCATATTATTAGCCATATTATGCTTATATGATCGTCAGAACGACAATTACTATACTTATTACACTGACTGTTATCAATAAAACTCATATTAGTAACCATATTATGCAAATTTGATCGATAGAACGACAATCACTCTACTTATTACTCTTATTATTATCAACCTAACTCATATTATTAGCCATATTATGCTTATATGATCGATAGTACGACAATCACTATACTTATTACTCTTATTGTTATCAACCTAACTCATATTATTAGCCATATTATGCTTATATGATCGATAGAACGACAATCACTATACTTATTACTCTTATTATTATCAACCTAACTCATACTATTAGCCATATTATGCTTATATTATCGATATAACGACAATTACTATACTTATTACTCTTATTATTATAAATCTAACTCATATTATTAGCCATATTATGCTTATATGATCGATAGAACGACAATTACTATACATATTACTCTTATTTTT
Source organism: Megachile rotundata (assembly GCF_050947335.1). Classification (NCBI taxonomy): domain Eukaryota; kingdom Metazoa; phylum Arthropoda; class Insecta; order Hymenoptera; family Megachilidae; genus Megachile; species Megachile rotundata. The sequence goes on from NW_027473849.1 coordinate 90,751, forward strand.
ATCAATCTAACTCATATTAGTAAACATATTATGCTAATATGATCGATAGAACGACAATTACTATACATATTACTCTTATTTTTATCAATCTAACTCATATTATTAAACATATTATGCTAATATGATCGATAGAACGACAATTACTATACTTATTACTCTTATTATTATCAACCTAACTCATATTATTAGCCATATTATGCTTATATTATCGATAGAACGACAATTACTATACTTATTACTGTTATTATTATCAATCTAACGCATATTATTAGCCATATTATGCTTATATGATCGACAGAACGACAATTACTATACTTATTACACTCACTGTTATCAATCAAACTCATATTATTAACCATATTATGCAAATTTGATCGATAGAACGACAATCACTCTACTTATTACTCTTATTATTATCAACCTAACTCATATTATTAGCCATATTATGCTTATATGATCGATAGTACGACAATCACTATACTTATTACTCTTATTGTTATCAACCTAACTCATATTATTAGCCATATTATGCTTATATTATCGATATAACGACAATTACTATACTTATTACTGTTATTATTATCAATCTAACTCATATTATTAGCCATATTATGCTTATATGAACGACAGAACGACAATTACTGTACTTATTACTCTTATCATTATCAATCTAAGTCATATTATTAGCCATATTATGCTTATATGATCGATAGAACGACAATTACTATACTTATTACTCTTATTATTATCAATCTAAATCATACTATTAGCCATATTATGCTTAAATGATCGATAGAACGACAATTACTATACTTATTACACTCACTGTTATCAATCTAACTCATATTATTAACCATATTATGCAAATTTGATCGATAGAACGACAATCACTATACTTATTACTCTTATTATTATCAACCTAACTCATATTATTAGCCATATTATGCTTAAATGATCGATAGAACAACAATCACTATACTTATTACTCTTATTATTATAAATCTAACTCATATTATTAGCCATATTATGCTTATATGATCGATAGAACGACAATTACTATACTTATTACTCTTATTATTATGAATCTAACTCATATTATTAACCATATTATGCAGATATGATCGATAGAACTACAATTACTATACTCATTTCTCTTATTATTATCAGTCCAACTCATGTTATTACCCATATTATGCTTATATGATCGATAGAACGACAATCACTATACTTATTACTCTTATTATTATCAACCTAACTCATATTATTAGCCATATTATGCTTATATTATCGATAGAACGACAATTACTATACTTATTACTGTTATTATTATCAATCTAACGCATATTATTAGCCATATTATGCTTATATGATCGACAGAACGACAATTACTATACTTATTACACTCACTGTTATCAATCAAACTCATATTATTAGCCATATTATGCTTATATGATCGATAGAACGACAATTACTATACTTATTACTCTTATTATTATCAATCTAACGCATATTATTAGCCATATTATGCTTATATGATCGACAGAACGACAATTACTATACTTATTACACTCACTGTTATCAATCAAACTCATATTATTAACCATATTATGCAAATTTGATCGATAGAACGACAATCACTCTACTTATTACTCTTCTTATTAGCAACCTAACTCATATTATTAGCCATATTATGCTTATATGATCGATAGAACGACAATCACTATACTTATTACTCTTATTGTTATCAACCTAACTCATATTATTAGCCATATTATGCTTATATTATCGATATAACGACAATTACTATACTTATTACTGTTATTATTATCAATCTAACTCATATTATTAGCAATATTATGCTTATATGAACGACAGAACGACAATTACTGTACTTATTACTCTTATCATTATCAATCTAAGTCATATTATTAGCCATATTATGCTTATATGATCGATAGAACGACAATTACTATACTTATTACTGTTATTATTATCAATCTAACGCATATTATTAGCCATATTATGCTTATATGATCGACAGAACGACAATTACTATACTTATTACACTGACTGTTATCAATCAAACTCATATTAGTAACCATATTATGCAAATTTGATCGATAGAACGACAATCACTCTACTTATTACTCTTATTATTATCAACCTAACTCATATTATTAGCCATATTATGCTTATATGATCGATAGAACGACAATCACTATACTTATTACTCTTATTATTATCAACCTAACTCATACTATTAGCCATATTATGCTTATATTATCGATATAACGACAATTACTATACTTATTACTGTTATTATTATCAATCTAACGCATATTATTAGCCATATTATGCTTATATGATCGATAGAACGACAATTACTATACTTATTACTCTTATTATTATGAATCTAACTCATATTATTAACCATATTATGCAGATATGATCGATAGAACTACAATTACTATACTCATTACTCTTATTATTATTAATCTAACTGATATTATTAGCCATATTATGCTTATATGATGGATAGAACGACAATTACTATACTTATTACTCTTATTATCATCAATCTAACTCATATTATTAGCCATATTATGCTTATATGATCGATAGAACGACAAATACTATACTTATTACTCTTATTATTATTAATCTAACTGATATTATTAGCCATATTATGCTTATATGATCGATAGAACGACAATTACTATACTTATTAGTCTTATTATCATCAATCTAACTCATATTATTAGCCATATTATGCTTATATGATCGATAGAACGACAAATACTATACTTATTACTCTTATTATTATCAATCTAACTCATATTATTAACCATATTATGCTAATATGACCGATAGAACTACAATTACTACACTCATTACTCTTATTATTATCAATCCAACTCATGTTATTACCCATATTATGCTTATATGATCGATAGAACGACAATCACTATACTTATTACTCTTATTATCATCAATCTAACTCATATTATTAGCCATATTATGCTTATATGATCAATAGGACGACAAATACTATACTTATTACTCTTATTATTATCAACCTAACTCATATTATTAGCCATATTATGCTTATATTATCGATAGAACGACAATTACTATACTTATTACTGTTATTATTATCAATCTAACGCATATTATTAGCCATATTATGCTTATATGATCGTCAGAACGACAATTACTATACTTATTACACTGACTGTTATCAATAAAACTCATATTAGTAACCATATTATGCAAATTTGATCGATAGAACGACAATCACTCTACTTATTACTCTTATTATTATCAACCTAACTCATATTATTAGCCATATTATGCTTATATGATCGATAGAACGACAATCACTATACTTATTACTCTTATTATTATCAACCTAACTCATACTATTAGCCATATTATGCTTATATTATCGATATAACGACAATTACTATACTTATTACTCTTATTATTATAAATCTAACTCATATTATTAGCCATATTATGCTTATATGATCGATAGAACGACAATTACTATACATATTACTCTTATTTTTATCAATCTAACTCATATTAGTAAACATATTATGCTAATATGATCGATAGAACGACAATTACTATACATATTACTCTTATTTTTATCAATCTAACTCATATTATTAAACATATTATGCTAATATGATCGATAGAACGACAATTACTATACTTATTACTCTTATTATTATCAACCTAACTCATATTATTAGCCATATTATGCTTATATTATCGATAGAACGACAATTACTATACTTATTACTGTTATTATTATCAATCTAACGCATATTATTAGCCATATTATGCTTATATGATCGACAGAACGACAATTACTATACTTATTACACTCACTGTTATCAATCAAACTCATATTATTAACCATATTATGCAAATTTGATCGATAGAACGACAATCACTCTACTTATTACTCTTATTATTATCAACCTAACTCATATTATTAGCCATATTATGCTTATATGATCGATAGTACGACAATCACTATACTTATTACTCTTATTGTTATCAACCTAACTCATATTATTAGCCATATTATGCTTATATTATCGATATAACGACAATTACTATACTTATTACTGTTATTATTATCAATCTAACTCATATTATTAGCCATATTATGCTTATATGAACGACAGAACGACAATTACTGTACTTATTACTCTTATCATTATCAATCTAAGTCATATTATTAGCCATATTATGCTTATATGATCGATAGAACGACAATTACTATACTTATTACTCTTATTATTATCAATCTAACTCATACTATTAGCCATATTATGCTTAAATGATCGATAGAGCGACAATTACTATACTTATTACACTCACGGTTATCAATCTAACTCATATTATTAACCATATTATGCAAATTTGATCGATAGAACGACAATCACTATACTTATTACTCTTATTATTATCAACCTAACTCATATTATTAGCCATATTATGCTTAAATGATCGATAGAACAACAATCACTATACTTATTACTCTTATTATTATAAATCTAACTCATATTATTAGCCATATTATGCTTATATGATCGATAGAACGACAATTACTATACTTATTACTCTTATTATTATGAATCTAACTCATATTATTAACCATATTATGCAGATATGATCGATAGAACTACAATTACTATACTCATTTCTCTTATTATTATCAATCCAACTCATGTTATTACCCATATTATGCTTATATGATCGATAGAACGACAATCACTATACTTATTACTCTTATTATTATCAACCTAACTCATATTATTAGCCATATTATGCTTATATTATCGATAGAACGACAATTACTATACTTATTACTGTTATTATTATCAATCTAACGCATATTATTAGCCATATTATGCTTATATGATCGACAGAACGACAATTACTATACTTATTACACTCACTGTTATCAATCAAACTCATATTATTAGCCATATTATGCTTATATGATCGATAGAACGACAATTACTATACTTATTACTCTTATTATTATCAATCTAACGCATATTATTAGCCATATTATGCTTATATGATCGACAGAACGACAATTACTATACTTATTACACTCACTGTTATCAATCAAACTCATATTATTAACCATATTATGCAAATTTGATCGATAGAACGACAATCACTCTACTTATTACTCTTCTTATTAGCAACCTAACTCATATTATTAGCCATATTATGCTTATATGATCGATAGAACGACAATCACTATACTTATTACTCTTATTGTTATCAACCTAACTCATATTATTAGCCATATTATGCTTATATTATCGATAGAACGACAATTACTATACTTATTACTCTTATTATTATAAATCTAACTCATATTATTAGCCATATTATGCTTATATGATCGATAGAACGACAATTACTATACATATTACTCTTATTTTTATCAATCTAACTCATATTAGTAAACATATTATGCTAATATGATCGATAGAACGACAATTACTATACATATTACTCTTATTTTTATCAATCTAACTCATATTATTAAACATATTATGCTAATATGATCGATAGAACGACAATTACTATACTTATTACTCTTATTATTATCAACCTAACTCATATTATTAGCCATATTATGCTTATATTATCGATAGAACGACAATTACTATACTTATTACTGTTATTATTATCAATCTAACGCATATTATTAGCCATATTATGCTTATATGATCGACAGAACGACAATTACTATACTTATTACACTCACTGTTATCAATCAAACTCATATTATTAACCATATTATGCAAATTTGATCGATAGAACGACAATCACTCTACTTATTACTCTTATTATTATCAACCTAACTCATATTATTAGCCATATTATGCTTATATGATCGATAGTACGACAATCACTATACTTATTACTCTTATTGTTATCAACCTAACTCATATTATTAGCCATATTATGCTTATATTATCGATATAACGACAATTACTATACTTATTACTGTTATTATTATCAATCTAACTCATATTATTAGCCATATTATGCTTATATGAACGACAGAACGACAATTACTGTACTTATTACTCTTATCATTATCAATCTAAGTCATATTATTAGCCATATTATGCTTATATGATCGATAGAACGACAATTACTATACTTATTACTCTTATTATTATCAATCTAACTCATACTATTAGCCATATTATGCTTAAATGATCGATAGAGCGACAATTACTATACTTATTACACTCACGGTTATCAATCTAACTCATATTATTAACCATATTATGCAAATTTGATCGATAGAACGACAATCACTATACTTATTACTCTTATTATTATCAACCTAACTCATATTATTAGCCATATTATGCTTAAATGATCGATAGAACAACAATCACTATACTTATTACTCTTATTATTATAAATCTAACTCATATTATTAGCCATATTATGCTTATATGATCGATAGAACGACAATTACTATACTTATTACTCTTATTATTATGAATCTAACTCATATTATTAACCATATTATGCAGATATGATCGATAGAACTACAATTACTATACTCATTTCTCTTATTATTATCAATCCAACTCATGTTATTACCCATATTATGCTTATATGATCGATAGAACGACAATCACAATACTTATTACTCTTATTATTATCAACCTAACTCATATTATTAGCCATATTATGCTTATATTATCGATAGAACGACAATTACTATACTTATTACTGTTATTATTATCAATCTAACGCATATTATTAGCCATATTATGCTTATATGATCGACAGAACGACAATTACTATACTTATTACACTCACTGTTATCAATCAAACTCATATTATTAGCCATATTATGCTTATATGATCGATAGAACGACAATTACTATACTTATTACTCTTATTATTATCAATCTAACGCATATTATTAGCCATATTATGCTTATATGATCGACAGAACGACAATTACTATACTTATTACACTCACTGTTATCAATCAAACTCATATTATTAACCATATTATGCAAATTTGATCGATAGAACGACAATCACTCTACTTATTACTCTTCTTATTAGCAACCTAACTCATATTATTAGCCATATTATGCTTATATGATCGATAGAACGACAATCACTATACTTATTACTCTTATTGTTATCAACCTAACTCATATTATTAGCCATATTATGCTTATATTATCGATATAACGACAATTACTATACTTATTACTGTTATTATTATCAATCTAACTCATATTATTAGCCATATTATGCTTATATGAACGACAGAACGTCAATTACTGTACTTATTACTCTTATCATTATCAATCTAAGTCATATTATTAGCCATATTATGCTTATATGATCGATAGAACGACAATTACTATACTTATTACTGTTATTATTATCAATCTAACGCATATTATTAGCCATATTATGCTTATATGATCGACAGAACGACAATTACTATACTTATTACACTGACTGTTATCAATCAAACTCATATTAGTAACCATATTATGCAAATTTGATCGATAGAACGACAATCACTCTACTTATTACTCTTATTATTATCAACCTAACTCATGTTATTAGCCATATTATGCTTATATGATCGATAGAACGACAATCACTATACTTATTACTCTTATTATTATCAACCTAACTCATACTATTAGCTATATTATGCTTATATTATCGATATAACGACAATTACTATACTTATTACTGTTATTATTATCAATCTAACGCATATTATTAGCCATATTATGCTTATATGATCGACAGAACGACAATTACTATACTTATTACACTGACTGTTATCAATAAAACTCATATTAGTAACCATATTATGCAAATTTGATCGATAGAACGACAATCACTATACTTATTACTCTTATTGTTATCAACCTAACTCATATTATTAGCCATATTATGCTTATATTATCGATATAACGACAATTACTATACTTATTACTGTTATTATTATCAATCTAACTCATATTATTAGCCATATTATGCTTACACGAACGACAGAACGACAATTACTGTACTTATTACTCTTATCATTATCAATCTAAGTCATATTATTAGCCATATTATGCTTATATGATCGATAGAACGACAATTACTATACTTATTACTCTTATTATTATCAATCTAACTCATACTATTAGCCATATTATGCTTAAATGATCGATAGAACGACAATTACTATACTTATTACACTCACTGTTATCAATCTAACTCATATTATTAACCATATTATGCAAATTTGATCGATAGAACGACAATCACTATACTTATTACTCTTATTATTATCAACCTAACTCATATTATTAGCCATATTATGCTTAAATGATCGATAGAACAACAATCACTATACTTATTACTCTTATTATTATAAATCTAACTCATATTATTAGCCATATTATGCTTATATGATCGATAGAACGACAATTACTATACTTATTACTCTTATTATTATGAATCTAACTCATATTATTAACCATATTATGCAGATATGATCGATAGAACTACAATTACTATACTCATTTCTCTTATTATTATCAATCCAACTCATGTTATTACCCATATTATGCTTATATGATCGATAGAACGACAATCACTATACTTATTACTCTTATTATTATCAACCTAACTCATATTATTAGCCATATTATGCTTATATGATCGATAGAACGACAATTACTATACTTATTACTCTTATTATTATCAATCTAACTCATATTATTAGCCATATTATGCTTATATGATCGATAGAACGACAATTACTATACATATTACTCTTATTTTTATCAATCTAACTCATATTATTAAACATATTATGCTAATATGATCGATAGAACGACAATTACTATACTTATTACTCTTATTATTATCAACCTAACTCATATTATTAGCCATATTATGCTTATATTATCGATAGAACGACAATTACTATACTTATTACTGTTATTATTATCAATCTAACGCATATTATTAGCCATATTATGCTTATATGATCGACAGAACGACAATTACTATACTTACTACACTCACTGTTATCAATCAAACTCATATTATTAACCATATTATGCAAATTTGATCGATAGAACGACAATCACTCTACTTATTACTCTTCTTATTATCAACCTAACTCATATTATTAGCCATATTATGCTTATATGATCGATAGAACGACAATCACTATACTTATTACTCTTATTGTTATCAACCTAACTCATATTATTAGCCATATTATGCTTATATTATCGATATAACGACAATTACTATACTTATTACTGTTATTATTATCAATCTAACTCATATTATTAGCCATATTATGCTTATATGAACGACAGATCGACAATTACTGTACTTATTACTCTTATCATTATCAATCTAAGTCATATTATTAGCCATATTATGCTTATATGATCGATAGAACGACAATTACTATACTTATTACTCTTATTATTATCAATCTAACTCATACTATTAGCCATATTATGCTTAAATGATCGATAGAACGACAATTACTATACTTATTACACTCACTGTTATCAATCTAACTCATATTATTAACCATATTATGCAAATTTGATCGATAGAACGACAATCACTATACTTATTACTCTTATTATTATCAACCTAACTCATATTATTAGCCATATTATGCTTAAATGATCGATAGAACAACAATCACTATACTTATTACTCTTATTATTATAAATCTAACTCATATTATTAGCCATATTATGCTTATATGATCGATAGAACGACAATTACTATACTTATTACTCTTATTATTATGAATCTAACTCATATTATTAACCATATTATGCAGATATGATCGATAGAACTACAATTACTATACTCATTACTCTTATTATTATTAATCTAACTGATATTATTAGCCATATTATGCTTATATGATCGATAGAACGACAATTACTATACTTATTACTCTTATTATCATCAATCTAACTCATATTATTAGCCATATTATGCTTATATGATCGATAGAACGACAAATACTATACTTATTACTCTTATTATTATTAATCTAACTGATATTATTAGCCATATTATGCTTATATGATCGATAGAACGACAATTACTATACTTATTAGTCTTATTATCATCAACCTAACTCATATTATTAGCCATATTATGCTTATATGATCGATAGAACGACAAATACTATACTTATTACTCTTATTATTATCAATCTAACTCATATTATTAACCATATTATGCTAATATGACCGATAGAACTACAATTACTATACTCATTACTCTTATTATTATCAATCCAACTCATGTTATTACCCATATTATGCTTATATGATCGATAGAACGACAATCACTATACTTATTACTCTTATTATCATCAATCTAACTCATATTATTAGCCATATTATGCTTATATGATCAATAGGACGACAAATACTATACTTATTACTCTTATTATTATCAACCTAACTCATATTATTAGCCATATTATGCTTATATTATCGATAGAACGACAATTACTATACTTATTACTGTTATTATTATCAATCTAACGCATATTATTAGCCATATTATGCTTATATGATCGACAGAACGACAATTACTATACTTATTACACTGACTGTTATCAATAAAACTCATATTAGTAACCATATTATGCAAATTTGATCGATAGAACGACAATCACTCTACTTATTACTCTTATTATTATCAACCTAACTCATATTATTAGCCATATTATGCTTATATGATCGATAGAACGACAATCACTATACTTATTACTCTTATTTTTATCAACCTAACTCATACTATTAGCCATATTATGCTTATATTATCGATATAACGACAATTACTATACTTATTACTCTTATTATTATAAATCTAACTCATATTATTAGCCATATTATGCTTATATGATCGATAGAACGACAATTACTATACTCACTACTCTTATTATTATCAATCTAACTCATATTATTAGCCATATTATGCCTATATGATCGATAGAACGACAATTACTCTACTTATTACTCTTATCATTATCGATCTAACTCATATTATTAGCCATATTATGCTTAAATGATCGATAGAACGACAATTACTATACTTATTACTCTTATTATTATCAATCTAACTCATATTATTAGCCATATTATGCTTCTATGTTCGATAGAACGAGAATTACTATACTCACTACTCTTAGTATTATCAATCTAACTCATATTATTAGCCATATTATGCTTATATGATCGATAGAACGAGAATTACTATACTCACTACTCTTAGTATTATCAATCTAACTCATATTATTAGCCATATTATGCTTATATGAACGACAGAACGTCAATTACTGTACTTATTACTCTTATCATTATCAATCTAAGTCATATTATTAGCCATATTATGCTTATATGATCGATAGAACGACAATTACTATACTTATTACTGTTATTATTATCAATCTAACGCATATTATTAGCCATATTATGCTTATATGATCGACAGAACGACAATTACTATACTTATTACACTGACTGTTATCAATCAAACTCATATTAGTAACCATATTATGCAAATTTGATCGATAGAACGACAATCACTCTACTTATTACTCTTATTATTATCAACCTAACTCATGTTATTAGCCATATTATGCTTATATGATCGATAGAACGACAATCACTATACTTATTACTCTTATTATTATCAACCTAACTCATACTATAAGCCATATTATGCTTATATTATCGATATAACGACAATTACTATACTTATTACTGTTATTATTATCAATCTAACGCATATTATTAGCCATATTATGCTTATATGATCGACAGAACGACAATTACTATACTTATTACACTGACTGTTATCAATAAAACTCATATTAGTAACCATATTATGCAAATTTGATCGATAGAACGACAATCACTATACTTATTACTCTTATTGTTATCAACCTAACTCATATTATTAGCCATATTATGCTTATATTATCGATATAACGACAATTACTATACTTATTACTGTTATTATTATCAATCTAACTCATATTATTAGCCATATTATGCTTACACGAACGACAGAACGACAATTACTGTACTTATTACTCTTATCATTATCAATCTAAGTCATATTATTAGCCATATTATGCTTATATGATCGATAGAACGACAATTACTATACTTATTACTCTTATTATTATCAATCTAACTCATACTATTAGCCATATTATGCTTAAATGATCGATAGAACGACAATTACTATACTTATTACACTCACTGTTATCAATCTAACTCATATTATTAACCATATTATGCAAATTTGATCGATAGAACGACAATCACTATACTTATTACTCTTATTATTATCAACCTAACTCATATTATTAGCCATATTATGCTTAAATGATCGATAGAACAACAATCACTATACTTATTACTCTTATTATTATAAATCTAACTCATATTATTAGCCATATTATGCTTATATGATCGATAGAACGACAATTACTATACTTATTACTCTTATTATTATGAATCTAACTCATATTATTAACCATATTATGCAGATATGATCGATAGAACTACAATTACTATACTCATTTCTCTTATTATTATCAATCCAACTCATGTTATTACCCATATTATGCTTATATGATCGATAGAACGACAATCACTATACTTATTACTCTTATTATTATCAACCTAACTCATATTATTAGCCATATTATGCTTATATTATCGATAGAACGACAATTACTATACTTATTACTGTTATTATTATCAATCTAACGCATATTATTAGCCATATTATGCTTATATGATCGACAGAACGACAATTACTATACTTATTACACTCACTGTTATCAATCAAACTCATATTATTAGCCATATTATGCTTATATGATCGATAGAACGACAATTACTATACTTATTACTCTTATTATTATCAATCTAACTCATATTATTAGCCATATTATGCTTATATGATCGATAGAACGACAATTACTATACATATTACTCTTATTTTTATCAATCTAACTCATATTATTAAACATATTATGCTAATATGATCGATAGAACGACAATTACTATACTTATTACTCTTATTATTATCAACCTAACTCATATTATTAGCCATATTATACTTATATTATCGATAGAACGACAATTACTATACTTATTACTGTTATTATTATCAATCTAACGCATATTATTAGCCATATTATGCTTATATGATCGACAGAACGACAATTACTATACTTATTACACTCACTGTTATCAATCAAACTCATATTATTAACCATATTATGCAAATTTGATCGATAGAACGACAATCACTCTACTTATTACTCTTCTTATTATCAACCTAACTCATATTATTAGCCATATTATGCTTATATGATCGATAGAACGACAATCACTATACTTATTACTCTTATTGTTATCAACCTAACTCATATTATTAGCCATATTATGCTTATATTATCGATATAACGACAATTACTATACTTATTACTGTTATTATTATCAATCTAACTCATATTATTAGCCATATTATGCTTATATGAACGACAGAACGACAATTACTGTACTTATTACTCTTATCATTATCAATCTAAGTCATATTATTAGCCATATTATGCTTATATGATCGATAGAACGACAATTACTATACTTATTACTCTTATTATTATCAATCTAACTCATACTATTAGCCATATTATGCTTAAATGATCGATAGAACGACAATTACTATACTTATTACACTCACTGTTATCAATCTAACTCATATTATTAACCATATTATGCAAATTTGATCGATAGAACGACAATCACTATACTTATTACTCTTATTATTATCAACCTAACTCATATTATTAGCCATATTATGCTTAAATGATCGATAGAACAACAATCACTATACTTATTACTCTTATTATTATAAATCTAACTCATATTATTAGCCATATTATGCTTATATGATCGATAGAACGACAATTACTATACTTATTACTCTTATTATTATGAATCTAACTCATATTATTAACCATATTATGCAGATATGATCGATAGAACTACAATTACTATACTCATTACTCTTATTATTATTAATCTAACTGATATTATTAGCCATATTATGCTTATATGATCGATAGAACGACAATTACTATACTTATTACTCTTATTATCATCAATCTAACTCATATTATTAGCCATATTATGCTTATATGATCGATAGAACGACAAATACTATACTTATTACTCTTATTGTTATTAATCTAACTGATATTATTAGCCATATTATGCTTATATGATCGATAGAACGACAATTACTATACTTATTAGTCTTATTATCATCAATCTAACTCATATTATTAGCCATATTATGCTTATATGATCGATAGAACGACAAATACTATACTTATTACTCTTATTATTATCAATCTAACTCATATTATTAACCATATTATGCTAATATGACCGATAGAACTACAATTACTATACTCATTACTCTTATTATTATCAATCCAACTCATGTTATTACCCATATTATGCTTATATGATCGATAGAACGACAATCACTATACTTATTACTCTTATTATCATCAATCTAACTCATATTATTAGCCATATTATGCTTATATGATCAATAGGACGACAAATACTATACTTATTACTCTTATTATTATCAACCTAACTCATATTATTAGCCATATTATGCTTATATTATCGATAGAACGACAATTACTATACTTATTACTGTTATTATTATCAATCTAACGCATATTATTAGCCATATTATGCTTATATGATCGACAGAACGACAATTACTATACTTATTACACTGACTGTTATCAATAAAACTCATATTAGTAACCATATTATGCAAATTTGATCGATAGAACGACAATCACTCTACTTATTACTCTTATTATTATCAACCTAACTCATATTATTAGCCATATTATGCTTATATGATCGATAGAACGACAATCACTATACTTATTACTCTTATTTTTATCAACCTAACTCATACTATTAGCCATATTATGCTTATATTATCGATATAACGACAATTACTATACTTATTACTCTTATTATTATAAATCTAACTCATATTATTAGCCATATTATGCTTATATGATCGATAGAACGACAATTACTATACTCACTACTCTTATTATTATCAATCTAACTCATATTATTAGCCATATTATGCCTATATGATCGATAGAACGACAATTACTCTACTTATTACTCTTATCATTATCGATCTAACTCATATTATTAGCCATATTATGCTTAAATGATCGATAGAACGACAATTACTATACTTATTACTCTTATTATTATCAATCTAACTCATATTATTAGCCATATTATGCTTCTATGTTCGATAGAACGAGAATTACTATACTCACTACTCTTAGTATTATCAATCTAACTCATATTATTAGCCATATTATGCTTATATGATCGATAGAACGAGAATTACTATACTCACTACTCTTAGTATTATCAATCTAACTCATATTATTAGCCATATTATGCTTATATGATCGATAGAACGACAATTACTATACTTATTACTCTTATTATTATCAATCTAACTCATATTATTAGCCATATTATGCTTATATGATCGACAGAACGACAATTACTATACTTATTTCTCTTATTATTATCAATCTAACTCATATTATTAGCCATATTATGCTTATATGATCGATAGAACGAGAATTACTATACTCACTACTCTTAGTATTATCAATCTAACTCATATTATTAGCCGTATTATGCTTATATTATCGATAGAACGACAATTACTATACTTATTACTGTTATTATTATCAATCTAACTCATATTATTAGCCATATTATGCTTAAATGATCGATAGAACGACAATTACTATAGTTATTACTCTTATTATTATCAATCTAACTCATATTATTAGCCATATTATGCTTAAATGATCGATAGAACGACAATTACTATACTTATTACACTCACTGTTATCAATCTAACTCATATTATTAACCATATTATGCAAATTTGATCGATAGAACGACAATCACTATACTTATTACTCTTATTATTATCAACCTAACTCATATTATTAGCCATATTATGCTTAAATGATCGATAGAACAACAATTACTATACTTATTACTCTTATTATTATAAATCTAACCCATATTATTAGCCATATTATGCTTATATGATCGATAGAACGACAATTACTATACTCACTACTCTTATTATTATCAATCTAACTCATATTATTAGCCATATTATGCCTATATGATCGATAGAACGACAATTACTCTACTTATTACTCTTATCATTATCGATCTAACTCATATTATTAGCCATATTATGCTTAAATGATCGATAGAACGACAATTACTATACTTATTACTCTTATTATTATCACTCTAACTCATATTATTAGCCATATTATGCTTCTATGTTCGATAGAACGAGAATTACTATACTCACTACTCTTAGTATTATCAATCTAACTCATATTATTAGCCATATTATGCTTATATGATCGATAGAACGAGAATTACTATACTCACTACTCTTAGTATTATCAATCTAACTCATATTATTAGCCATATTATGCTTATATGATCGATAGAACGACAATTACTATACTTATTACTCTTATTATTATCAATCTAACTCATATTATTAGCCATATTATGCTTATATGATCGACAGAACGACAATTACTATACTTATTTCTCTTATTATTATCAATCTAACTCATATTATTAGCCATATTATGCTTATATGATCGATAGAACGAGAATTACTATACTCACTACTCTTAGTATTATCAATCTAACTCATATTATTAGCCGTATTATGCTTATATTATCGATAGAACGACAATTACTATACTTATTACTGTTATTATTATCAATCTAACTCATATTATTAGCCATATTATGCTTAAATGATCGATAGAACGACAATTACTATACTTATTACACTCACTGTTATCAATCTAACTCATATTATTAACCATATTATGCAAATTTGATCGATAGAACGACAATCACTATACTTATTACTCTTATTATTATCAACCTAACTCATATTATTAGCCATATTATGCTTAAATGATCGATAGAACAACAATTACTATACTTATTACTCTTATTATTATAAATCTAACTCATATTATTAGCCATATTATGCTTATATGATCGATAGAACGACAATTACTATACTTATTACTCTTATTATTATGAATCTAACTCATATTATTAACCATATTATGCAGATATGATCGATAGAACTACAATTACTATACTCATTACTCTTATTATTATTAATCTAACTGATATTATTAGCCATATTATGCTTATATGATCGATAGAACGACAATTACTATACTTATTACTCTTATTATCATCAATCTAACTCATATTATTAGCCATATTATGCTTATATGATCGATAGAACGACAAATACTATACTTATTACTCTTATTATTATCAATCTAACTCATATTATTAGCCATATTATGCTTATATGATCGATAGAACGACAATTACTATACATATTACTCTTATTTTTATCAATCTAACTCATATTATTAAACATATTATGCTAATATGATCGATAGAACGACAATTACTATACTTATTACTCTTATTATTATCAACCTAACTCATATTATTAGCCATATTATGCTTATATTATCGATAGAACGACAATTACTATACTTATTACTGTTATTATTATCAATCTAACGCATATTATTAGCCATATTATGCTTATATGATCGACAGAACGACAATTACTATACTTATTACACTCACTGTTATCAATCAAACTCATATTATTAACCATATTATGCAAATTTGATCGATAGAACGACAATCACTCTACTTATTACTCTTATTATTATCAACCTAACTCATATTATTAGCCATATTATGCTTATATGATCGATAGAACGACAATCACTATACTTATTACTCTTATTGTTATCAACCTAACTCATATTATTAGCCATATTATGCTTATATTATCGATATAACGACAATTACTATACTTATTACTGTTATTATTATCAATCTAACTCATATTATTAGCCATATTATGCTTGTATGAACGACAGAACGACAATTACTGTACTTATTACTCTTATCATTATCAATCTAAGTCATATTATTAGCCGTATTATGCTTATATTATCGATATAACGACAATTACTATACTTGTTACTGTTATTATTATCAATCTAACTCATATTATTAGCCATATTATGCTTTTATGAACGACAGAACGACAATTACTGTACTTATTACTCTTATCATTATCAATCTAAGTCATATTATTAGCCATATTATGCTTATATGATCGATAGAACGACAATTACTATACTTATTACTCTTATTATTATGAATCTAACTCATATTATTAGCCATATTATGCTCTTATGATCGATAGAACGACAATTACTATACTCACTACTCTTATTATTATCAATCTAACTCATATTATTAGCCATATTATGCTTATATGATCGATAGAACGACAATTACTCTACTTATTACTCTTATCATTATCGATCTAACTCATATTATTAGCCATATTATGCTTAAATGATCGATAGAACGACAATTACTCTACTTATTACTCTTATTATTATCAATCTAACTCATATTATTAGCCATATTATGCTTCTATGTTCGATAGAACGAGAATTACTATACTCACTACTCTTAGTATTATCAATCTAACTCATATTATTAGCCATATTATGCTTATATGATCGATAGAACGAGAATTACTATACTCACTACTCTTAGTATTATCAATCTAACTCATATTATTAGCCATATTATGCTTATATGATCGATAGAACGACAATTACTATACTTATTACTCTTATTATTATCAATCTAACTCATATTATTAGCCATATTATGCTTATATGATCGATAGAACGACAATTACTATACTTATTACTCTTATTATTATCAATCTAACTCATATTATTAGCCATATTATGCTTATATGATCGATAGAACGAGAATTACTATACTCACTACTCTTAGTATTATCAATCTAACTCATATTATTAGCCATTTTATGCTTACATTATCGATAGAACGACAATTACTATACTTATTACTGTTATTATTATCAATCTAACTCATATTATTAGCCATATTATGCTTATATGATCGATAGAACGACAATTACTATACTTATTACTCTTATTATCATCAATCTAACTCATATTATTAGCCATATTATGCTTATATGATCGATAGAACGACAAATACTATACTTATTACTCTTATTATTATCAATCTAACTCATATTATTAGCCATATTATGCTTATATGATCGATAGAACGAGAATTACTATACTCACTACTCTTAGTATTATCAATCTAAGTCGTATTATTAGCCATATTATGCTTTTATGAACGACAGAACGACAATTACTGCACTTATTACTCTTATCATTATCAATCTAAGTCATATTATTAGCCATATTATGCTTATATGATCGATAGAACGACAATTACTATACTTATTACTCTTATTATTATAAATCTAACTCATATTATTAGCCATATTATGCTTATATTATCGATATAACGACAATTACTATACTTATTACTGTTATTATTATCAATCTAACTCATATTATTAGCCATATTATGCTTATATGAACGACAGAACGACAATTACTGTACTTATTACTCTTATCATTATCAATCTAAGTCATATTATTAGCCGTATTATGCTTATATTATCGATATAACGACAATTACTATACTTGTTACTGTTATTATTATCAATCTAACTCATATTATTAGCCATATTATGCTTTTATGAACGACAGAACGACAATTACTGTACTTATTACTCTTATCATTATCAATCTAAGTCATATTATTAGCCATATTATGCTTATATGATCGATAGAACGACAATTACTATACTTATTACTCTTATTATTATGAATCTAACTCATATTATTAGTCATATTATGCTCTTATGATCGATAGAACGACAATTACTATACTCACTACTCTTATTATTATCAATCTAACTCATATTATTAGCCATATTATGCTTATATGATCGATAGAACGACAATTACTCTACTTATTACTCTTATCATTATCGATCTAACTCATATTATTAGCCATATTATGCTTAAATGATCGATAGAACGACAATTACTATACTTATTACTCTTATTATTATCAATCTAACTCATATTATTAGCCATATTATGCTTCTATGTTCGATAGATCGAGAATTACTATACTCACTACTCTTAGTATTATCAATCTAAGTCATATTATTAGCCATATTATGCTTTTATGAACGACAGAACGACAATTACTGCACTTATTACTCTTATCATTATCAATCTAAGTCATATTATTAGCCATATTATGCTTATATGATCGATAGAACGACAATTACTATACTTATTACTCTTATTATTATAAATCTAACTCATATTATTAGCCATATTATGCTTATATTATCGATATAACGACAATTACTATACTTATTACTGTTATTATTATCAATCTAACTCATATTATTAGCCATATTATGCTTATATGAACGACAGAACGACAATTACTGTACTTATTACTCTTATCATTATCAATCTAAGTCATATTATTAGCCGTATTATGCTTATATTATCGATATAACGACAATTACTATACTTGTTACTGTTATTATTATCAATCTAACTCATATTATTAGCCATATTATGCTTTTATGAACGACAGAACGACAATTACTGTACTTATTACTCTTATCATTATCAATCTAAGTCATATTATTAGCCGTATTATGCTTATATTATCGATATAACGACAATTACTATACTTGTTACTGTTATTATTATCAATCTAACTCATATTATTAGCCATATTATGCTTTTATGAACGACAGAACGACAATTACTGTACTTATTACTCTTATCATTATCAATCTAAGTCATATTATTAGCCATATTATGCTTATATGATCGATAGAACGACAATTACTATACTTATTACTCTTATTATTATGAATCTAACTCATATTATTAGCCATATTATGCTCTTATGATCGATAGAACGACAATTACTATACTCACTACTCTTATTATTATCAATCTAACTCATATTATTAGCCATATTATGCTTATATGATCGATAGAACGACAATTACTCTACTTATTACTCTTATCATTATCGATCTAACTCATATTATTAGCCATATTATGCTTAAATGATCGATAGAACGACAATTACTATACTTATTACTCTTATTATTATCAATCTAACTCATATTATTAGCCATATTATGCTTCTATGTTCGATAGAACGAGAATTACTATACTCACTACTCTTAGTATTATCAATCTAACTCATATTATTAGCCATATTATGCTTATATGATCGATAGAACGAGAATTACTATACTCACTACTCTTAGTATTATCAATCTAACTCATATTATTAGCCATATTATGCTTATATGATCGATAGAACGACAATTACTATACTTATTACTCTTATTATTATCAATCTAACTCATATTATTAGCCATATTATGCTTATATGATCGATAGAACGACAATTACTACACTTATTACTCTTATTATTATCAATCTAACTCATATTATTAGCCATATTATGCTTATATGATCGATAGAACGAGAATTACTATACTCACTACTCTTAGTATTATCAATCTAACTCATATTATTAGCCATATTATGCTTACATTATCGATAGAACGACAATTACTATACTTATTACTGTTATTATTATCAATCTAACTCATATTATTAGCCATATTATGCTTAAATGATCGATAGAACGACAATTACTATACTTATTACTCTTATTATTATCAGTCTAACTCATATTAGTAGCCATATTATGCTTAAATGATCGATAGAACGACAATTACTATACTTATTACACTCACTGTTATCAATCTAACTCATATTATTAACCATATTATGCAAATTTGATCGATAGAACGACAATCACTATACTTATTACTCTTATTATTATCAACCTAACTCATATTATTAGCCATATTATGCTTAAATGATCGATAGAACAACAATTACTATACTTATTATTCTTATTATTATCAATCTAACTCATATTATTAACCATATTATGCAGATATGATCGATAGAACTACAATTACTATACTCATTACTCGTATTATTATTAATCTAACTGATATTATTAGCCATATTATGCTTATATGATCGATAGAACGACAATCACTATACTTATTACTCTTATTATTATCAACCTAACTCGTATTATTAGCCATATTATGCTTATATTATCGATAGAACAACAATTACTATACTTATTACTGTTATTATTATCAATCTAACGCATATTATTAGCCATATTATGCTTATATGAACGACAGAACGACAATTACTGTACTAATTGCTCTTATCATTAACAATCTAAGTCATATTATTAGCCATATTATGCTTATATGATCGATAGAACGACAATTACTATACTTATTACTCTTATTATTATCAATCTAACTCATATTATTAGCCATATTATGCTTATATGATCGATAGAACGACAATTACTATACATATTACTCTTATTTTTATCAATCTAACTCATATTATTAAACATATTATGCTAATATGATCGATAGAACGACAATTACTATACTTATTACTCTTATTATTATCAACCTAACTCATATTATTAGCCATATTATGCTTATATTATCGATAGAACGACAATTACTATACTTATTACTGTTATTATTATCAATCTAACGCATATTATTAGCCATATTATGCTTATATGATCGACAGAACGACAATTACTATACTTATTACACTCACTATTATCAATCAAACTCATATTATTAACCATATTATGCAAATTTGATCGATTGAACGACAATCACTCTACTTATTACTCTTATTATTATCAACCTAACTCATATTATTAGCCATATTATGTTTATATGATCGATGGAACGACAATCACTATACTTATTACTCTTATTGTTATCAACCTAACTCATATTATTAGCCATATTATGCTTATATTATCGATATAACGACAATTACTATACTTATTACTGTTATTATTATAAATCTAACTCATATTATTAGCCATATTAAGCTTATATGAACGACAGAACGACAATTACTGTACTTATTACTCTTATCATTATCAATCTAAGTCATATTATTAGCCATATTATGCTTATATGATCGATAGAACGACAAATACTATACTTATTACTCTTATTATTATTAATCTAACTGATATTATTAGCCATATTATGCTTATATGATCGATAGAACGACAATTACTATACTTATTACTCTTATTATCATCAATCTAACTCATATTATTAGCCATATTATGCTTATATGATCGATAGAACGACAAATACTATACTTATTACTCTTATTATTATTAATCTAACTGATATTATTAGCCATATTATGCTTATATGATCGATAGAACGACAATTACTATACTTATTACTCTTATTATCATCAATCTAACTCATATTATTAGCCATATTATGCTTATATGATCGATAGAACGACAAATACTATACTTATTACTCTTATTATTATCAATCTAACTCATATTATTAACCATATTATGCTAATATGACCGATAGAACTACAATTACTATACTCATTACTCTTATTATTATCAATCCAACTCATGTTATTACCCATATTATGCTTATATGATCGATAGAACGACAATCACTATACTTATTACTCTTATTATTATCAACCTAACTCATATTATTAGCCATATTATGCTTATATTATCGATAGAACGACAATTACTATACTTATTACTGTTATTATTATCAATCTAACGCATATTATTCGCCATATTATGCTTATATGAACGACAGAACGACAATGACTGTACTAATTACTCTTATCATTAACAATCTAAGTCATATTATTAGCCATATTATGCTTATATGATCGATAGAACGACAATTACTATACTTATTACTCTTATTATTATCAATCTAACTCATATTATTAGCCATATTATGCTTATATGATCGATAGAACGACAATTACTATACATATTACTCTTATTTTTATCAATCTAACTCATATTATTAAACATATTATGCTAATATGATCGATAGAACGACAATTACTATATTTATTACACTCACTATTATCAATCTAACTCATATTATTAACCATATTATGCAGACATGATCGATAGCACGACATTTACTATACCTATTACTCTTATTATTATCAACCTAACACATATTATTAGCCATATTATTCTTATATGATCGATAGAACGACAATTACTATACTTATTATTCTTATTATTATCAATCTAACTCATATTATTAACCATATTATGCAGATATGATCGATAGAACTACAATTACTATACTCATTACTCGTATTATTATTAATCTAACTGATATTATTAGCCATATTATGCTTATATGATCGATAGAACGACAATTACTATACTTATTACTCTTATTATCATCAATCTAACTCATATTATTAGCCATATTATGCTTATATGATCGATAGAACTACAATTACTATACTCATTACTCTTATTATTATCAATCCAACTCATGTTATTACCCATATTATGCTTATATGATCGATAGAACGACAATCACTATACTTATTACTCTTATGATTATCAATCTAACTCATACTATTAGCCATATTATGCTTAAATGATCGATAGAACGACAATTACTATACTTATTACACTCACTGTTATCAATCTAACTCATATTATTAACCATATTATGCAAATTTGATCGATAGAACGACAATCACTATACTTATTACTCTTATTATTATCAACCTAACTCATATTATTAGCCATATTATGCTTAAATGATCGATAGAACAACAATCACTATACTTATTACTCTTATTATTATAAATCTAACTCATATTATTAGCCATATTATGCTTATATGATCGATAGAACGACAATTACTATACTTATTACTGTTATTATTATCAATCTAACGCATATTATTAGCCATATTATGCTTATATGAACGACAGAACGACAATTACTGTACTAATTACTCTTATCATTATCAATCTAACTCATATTATTAGCCATATCATGCTTAAATGATCGATAGAACGACAATTACTATACTTATTACTCTTATTATTATCAATCTAACTCATATTATTAGCCATATTATGCTTATATGATCGACAGAACGACAATTACTATACTTATTACTCTTATTATTATGAATCTAACTCATATTATTAACCATATTATGCAGATATGATCGATAGAACTACAATTACTATACTTATTACTCTTATTATTATGAATCTAACTCATATTATTAACCATATTATGCAGATATGATCGATAGAACTACAATTACTATACTTATTACTCTTATTATTATGAATCTAACTCATATTATTAACCATATTATGCAGATATGATCGATAGAACTACAATTACTATACTTATTACTCTTATTATTATGAATCTAACTCATATTATTAACCATATTATGCAGATATGATCGATAGAACAACAATTACTATACTTATTACTGTTATTATTATCAATCTAACTCATATTATTAGCCATATTATGCTTATATGAACGACAGAACGACAATTCCTGTACTTATTACTCTTATCATTATCAATCTAAGTCATATTATTAGCCGTATTATGCTTATATTATCGATATAACGACAATTACTATACTTGTTACTGTTATTATTATCAATCTAACTCATATTATTAGCCGTATTATGCTTTTATGAACGACAGAACGACAATTACTGTACTTATTACTCTTATCATTATCAATCTAAGTCATATTATTAGCCATATTATGCTTATATGATCGATAGAACGACAATTACTATACTTATTACTCTTATTATTATAAATCTAACTCATATTATTAGCCATATTATGCTTATATGATCGATAGAACGACAATTACTATACTCACTACTCTTATTATTATCAATCTAACTCATATTATTAGCCATATTATGCTTATATGATCGATAGAACGACAATTACTCTACTTATTACTCTTATCATTATCGATCTAACTCATATTATTAGGCATATTATGCTTAAATGATCGATAGAACGACAATTACTATACTTATTACTGTTATTATTATCAATCTAACTCATATTATTAGTCATATTATGCTTAAATGATCGATAGAACGACAATTACTATACTTATTACTCTTATTATTATCAATCTAACTCATATTATTAACCATATTATGCTAATATGACCGATAGAACTACAATTACTATACTCATTACTCTTATTATTATCAATCCAACTCATGTTATTACCCATATTATGCTTATATGATCGATAGAACGACAATCACTATACTTTTTACTCTTATTATTATCAACCTAACTCATATTATTAGCCATATTATGCTTAAATGATCGATAGAACAACAATCACTATACTTATTACTCTTATTATTATAAATCTAACTCATATCATTAGCCATATTATTCTTATATGATCGATAGAACGACAATTACTATACTTATTACTCTTATTATTATGAATCTAACTCATATTATTAACCATATTATGCAGATATGATCGATAGAACTACAATTACTATACTCATTACTCTTATTATTATTAATCTAACTGATATTATTAGCCATATTATGCTTAAATGATCGATAGAACAACAATTACTATACTTATTACTCTTATTATTATCAATCTAACTCATATTATTAGCCATATTATGCTTATATGATCGATAGAACGACAATTACTATACTTATTACTCTTATTATTATGAATCTAACTCATATTATTAACCATATTATGCAGATATGATCGATAGAACTACAATTACTATACTCATTACACTTATTATTATTAATCTACCTGATATTATTAGCCATATTATGCTTATATGATCGATAGAACGACAATTACTATACTTATTACTCTTATTATCATCAATCTAACTCATATTATTAGCCATATTATGCTTATATGATCAATAGGACGACAAATACTATACTTATTACTTTTATTATTATCAACCTAACTCATATTATTAGCCATATTATGCTTATATTATCGATAGAACGACAATTACTATACTTATTACTGTTATTATTATCAATCTAACGCATATTATTAGCCATATTATGCTTATATGATCGACAGAACGACAATTACTATACTTATTACACTGACTGTTATCAATAAAACTCATATTATTAACCATATTATGCAAATTTGATCGATAGAACGACAATCACTCTACTTATTACTCTTATTATTATCAACCTAACTCATATTATTAGCCATATTATGCTTATATGATCGATAGAACGACAATCACTATACTTATTACTCTTATTATTATCAACCTAACTCATACTATTAGCCATATTATGCTTATATTATCGATATAACGACAATTACTATACTTATTACTGTTATTATTATCAATCTAACTCATATTATTAGCCATATTATGCTTATATGAACGACAGAACGACAATTCCTGTACTTATTACTCTTATCATTATCAATCTAAGTCATATTATTAGCCGTATTATGCTTATATTATCGATATAACGACAATTACTATACTTGTTACTGTTATTATTATCAATCTAACTCATATTATTAGCCATATTATGCTTTTATGAACGACAGAACGACAATTACTGTACTTATTACTCTTATCATTATCAATCTAAGTCATATTATTAGCCATATTATGCTTATATGATCGATAGAACGACAATTACTATACTTATTACTCTTATTATTATAAATCTAACTCATATTATTAGCCATATTATGCTTATATGATCGATAGAACGACAATTACTATACTCACTACTCTTATTATTATCAATCTAACTCATATTATTAGCCATATTATGCTTATATGATCGATAGAACGACAATTACTCTACTTATTACTCTTATCATTATCGATCTAACTCATATTATTAGCCATATTATGCTTAAATGATCGATAGAACGACAATTACTATACTTATTACTGTTATTATTATCAATCTAACTCATATTATTAGTCATATTATGCTTAAATGATCGATAGAACGACAATTACTATACTTATTACTCTTATTATTATCAATCTAACTCATATTATTAACCATATTATGCTAATATGACCGATAGAACTACAATTACTATACTCATTACTCTTATTATTATCAATCCAACTCATGTTATTACCCATATTATGCTTATATGATCGATAGAACGACAATCACTATACTTATTACTCTTATTATTATCAACCTAACTCATATTATTAGCCATATTATGCAGACATGATCGATAGCACGACATTTACTATACCTATTACTCTTATTATTATCAACCTAACACATATTATTAGCCATATTATTCTTATATGATCGATAGAACGACAATTACTATACTTATTATTCTTATTATTATCAATCTAACTCATATTATTAACCATATTATGCAGATATGATCGATAGAACTACAATTACTATACTCATTACTCTTATTATTATTAATCTAACTGATATTATTAGCCATATTATGCTTATATGATCGATAGAACGACAATTACTATACTTATTACTCTTATTATCATCAATCTAACTCATATTATTAGCCATATTATGCTTATATGATCGATAGAACGACAAATACTATACTTATTACTCTTATTATTATCAATCTAACTCATATTATTAGCCATATTATGCTTATATGATCGATAGAACGAGAATTACTATACTCACTACTCTTAGTATTATCAATCTAAGTCATATTATTAGCCATATTATGCTTTTATGAACGACAGAACGACAATTACTGCACTTATTACTCTTATCATTATCAATCTAAGTCATATTATTAGCCATATTATGCTTATATGATCGATAGAACGACAATTACTATACTTATTACTCTTATTATTATAAATCTAACTCATATTATTAGCCATATTATGCTTATATGATCGATAGAACGACAATTACTATACTCACTACTCTTATTATTATCAATCTAACTCATATTATTAGCCATATTATGCTTATATGATCGATAGAACGACAATTACTCTACTTATTACTCTTATCATTATCGATCTAACTCATATTATTAGCCATATTATGCTTAAATGATCGATAGAACGACAATTACTATACTTATTACTGTTATTATTATCAATCTAACTCATATTATTAGTCATATTATGCTTAAATGATCGATAGAACGACAATTACTATACTTATTACTCTTATTATTATCAATCTAACTCATATTATTAACCATATTATGCTAATATGACCGATAGAACTACAATTACTATACTCATTACTCTTATTATTATCAATCCAACTCATGTTATTACCCATATTATGCTTATATGATCGATAGAACGACAATCACTATACTTATTACTCTTATTATTATCAACCTAACTCATATTATTAGCCATATTATGCAGACATGATCGATAGCACGACATTTACTATACCTATTACTCTTATTATTATCAACCTAACACATATTATTAGCCATATTATTCTTATATGATCGATAGAACGACAATTACTATACTTATTATTCTTATTATTATCAATCTAACTCATATTATTAACCATATTATGCAGATATGATCGATAGAACTACAATTACTATACTCATTACTCTTATTATTATTAATCTAACTGATATTATTAGCCATATTATGCTTATATGATCGATAGAACGACAATTACTATACTTATTACTCTTATTATCATCAATCTAACTCATATTATTAGCCATATTATGCTTATATGATCAATAGGACGACAAATACTATACTTATTACTCTTATTATTATCAACCTAACTCATATTATTAGCCATATTATGCTTATATTATCGATAGAACGACAATTACTATACTTATTACTGTTATTATTATCAATCTAACGCATATTATTAGCCATATTATGCTTATATGATCGACAGAACGACAATTACTATACTTATTACACTGACTGTTATCAATAAAACTCATATTATTAACCATATTATGCAAATTTGATCGATAGAACGACAATCACTCTACTTATTACTCTTATTATTATCAACCTAACTCATATTATTAGCCATATTATGCTTATATGATCGATAGAACTACAATCACTATACTTATTACTCTTATTATTATCAACCTAACTCATACTATTAGCCATATTATGCTTATATTATCGATATAACGACAATTACTATACTTATTACTGTTATTATTATCAATCTAACTCATATTATTAGCCATATTATGCTTATATGAACGACAGAACGACAATTCCTGTACTTATTACTCTTATCATTATCAATCTAAGTCATATTATTAGCCGTATTATGCTTATATTATCGATATAACGACAATTACTATACTTATTACTCTTATTATTATAAATCTAACTCATATTATTAGCCATATTATGCTTATATGATCGATAGAACGACAATTACTATACTCACTACTCTTATTATTATCAATCTAACTCATATTATTAGCCATATTATGCTTATATGATCGATAGAACGACAATTACTCTACTTATTACTCTTATCATTATCGATATAACTCATATTATTAGCCATATTATGCTTAAATGATCGATAGAACGACAATTACTATACTTATTACTGTTATTATTATCAATCTAACTCATATTATTAGTCATATTATGCTTAAATGATCGATAGAACGACAATTACTATACTTATTACTCTTATTATTATCAATCTAACTCATATTATTAACCATATTATGCTAATATGACCGATAGAACTACAATTACTATACTCATTACTCTTATTATTATCAATCCAACTCATGTTATTACCCATATTATGCTTATATGATCGATAGAACGACAATCACTATACTTATTACTCTTATTATTATCAACCTAACTCATATTATTAGCCATATTATGCAGACATGATCGATAGCACGACATTTACTATACCTATTACTCTTATTATTATCAACCTAACACATATTATTAGCCATATTATTCTTATATGATCGATAGAACGACAATTACTATACTTATTATTCTTATTATTATCAATCTAACTCATATTATTAACCATATTATGCAGATATGATCGATAGAACTACAATTACTATACTCATTACTCTTATTATTATTAATCTAACTGATATTATTAGCCATATTATGCTTATATGATCGATAGAACGACAATTACTATACTTATTACTCTTATTATCATCAATCTAACTCATATTATTAGCCATATTATGCTTATATGATCGATAGAACGACAAATACTATACTTATTACTCTTATTATTATCAATCTAACTCATATTATTAGCCATATTATGCTTATATGATCGATAGAACGAGAATTACTATACTCACTACTCTTAGTATTATCAATCTAAGTCATATTATTAGCCATATTATGCTTTTATGAACGACAGAACGACAATTACTGCACTTATTACTCTTATCATTATCAATCTAAGTCATATTATTAGCCATATTATGCTTATATGATCGATAGAACGACAATTACTATACTTATTACTCTTATTATTATAAATCTAACTCATATTATTAGCCATATTATGCTTATATGATCGATAGAACGACAATTACTATACTCACTACTCTTATTATTATCAATCTAACTCATATTATTAGCCATATTATGCTTATATGATCGATAGAACGACAATTACTCTACTTATTACTCTTATCATTATCGATCTAACTCATATTATTAGCCATATTATGCTTAAATGATCGATAGAACGACAATTACTATACTTATTACTGTTATTATTATCAATCTAACTCATATTATTAGTCATATTATGCTTAAATGATCGATAGAACGACAATTACTATACTTATTACTCTTATTATTATCAATCTAACTCATATTATTAACCATATTATGCTAATATGACCGATAGAACTACAATTACTATACTCATTACTCTTATTATTATCAATCCAACTCATGTTATTACCCATATTATGCTTATATGATCGATAGAACGACAATCACTATACTTATTACTCTTATTATTATCAACCTAACTCATATTATTAGCCATATTATGCAGACATGATCGATAGCACGACATTTACTATACCTATTACTCTTATTATTATCAACCTAACACATATTATTAGCCATATTATTCTTATATGATCGATAGAACGACAATTACTATACTTATTATTCTTATTATTATCAATCTAACTCATATTATTAACCATATTATGCAGATATGATCGATAGAACTACAATTACTATACTCATTACTCTTATTATTATTAATCTAACTGATATTATTAGCCATATTATGCTTATATGATCGATAGAACGACAATTACTATACTTATTACTCTTATTATCATCAATCTAACTCATATTATTAGCCATATTATGCTTATATGATCAATAGGACGACAAATACTATACTTATTACTCTTATTATTATCAACCTAACTCATATTATTAGCCATATTATGCTTATATTATCGATAGAACGACAATTACTATACTTATTACTGTTATTATTATCAATCTAACGCATATTATTAGCCATATTATGCTTATATGATCGACAGAACGACAATTACTATACTTATTACACTGACTGTTATCAATAAAACTCATATTATTAACCATATTATGCAAATTTGATCGATAGAACGACAATCACTCTACTTATTACTCTTATTATTATCAACCTAACTCATATTATTAGCCATATTATGCTTATATGATCGATAGAACTACAATCACTATACTTATTACTCTTATTATTATCAACCTAACTCATACTATTAGCCATATTATGCTTATATTATCGATATAACGACAATTACTATACTTATTACTGTTATTATTATCAATCTAACTCATATTATTAGCCATATTATGCTTATATGAACGACAGAACGACAATTCCTGTACTTATTACTCTTATCATTATCAATCTAAGTCATATTATTAGCCGTATTATGCTTATATTATCGATATAACGACAATTACTATACTTATTACTCTTATTATTATAAATCTAACTCATATTATTAGCCATATTATGCTTATATGATCGATAGAACGACAATTACTATACTCACTACTCTTATTATTATCAATCTAACTCATATTATTAGCCATATTATGCTTATATGATCGATAGAACGACAATTACTCTACTTATTACTCTTATCATTATCGATATAACTCATATTATTAGCCATATTATGCTTAAATGATCGATAGAACGACAATTACTATACTTATTACTGTTATTATTATCAATCTAACTCATATTATTAGTCATATTATGCTTAAATGATCGATAGAACGACAATTACTATACTTATTACTCTTATTATTATCAATCTAACTCATATTATTAACCATATTATGCTAATATGACCGATAGAACTACAATTACTATACTCATTACTCTTATTATTATCAATCCAACTCATGTTATTACCCATATTATGCTTATATGATCGATAGAACGACAATCACTATACTTATTACTCTTATTATTATCAACCTAACTCATATTATTAGCCATATTATGCAGACATGATCGATAGCACGACATTTACTATACCTATTACTCTTATTATTATCAACCTAACACATATTATTAGCCATATTATTCTTATATGATCGATAGAACGACAATTACTATACTTATTATTCTTATTATTATCAATCTAACTCATATTATTAACCATATTATGCAGATATGATCGATAGAACTACAATTACTATACTCATTACTCTTATTATTATTAATCTAACTGATATTATTAGCCATATTATGCTTATATGATCGATAGAACGACAATTACTATACTTATTACTCTTATTATCATCAATCTAACTCATATTATTAGCCATATTATGCTTATATGATCGATAGAACGACAAATACTATACTTATTACTCTTATTATTATCAATCTAACTCATATTATTAGCCATATTATGCTTATATGATCGATAGAACGAGAATTACTATACTCACTACTCTTAGTATTATCAATCTAAGTCATATTATTAGCCATATTATGCTTTTATGAACGACAGAACGACAATTACTGCACTTATTACTCTTATCATTATCAATCTAAGTCATATTATTAGCCATATTATGCTTATATGATCGATAGAACGACAATTACTATACTTATTACTCTTATTATTATAAATCTAACTCATATTATTAGCCATATTATGCTTATATTATCGATATAACGACAATTACTATACTTATTACTGTTATTATTATCAATCTAACTCATATTATTAGCCATATTATGCTTATATGAACGACAGAACGACAATTACTGTACTTATTACTCTTATCATTATCAATCTAACTCATATTATTAGCCATATTATGCTTATATGATCGATAGAACGAGAATTACTATACTCACTACTCTTAGTATTATCAATCTAAGTCATATTATTAGCCATATTATGCTTTTATGAACGACAGAACGACAATTACTGCACTTATTACTCTTATTATTATAAATCTAACTCATATTATTAGCCATATTATGCTTATATTATCGATATAACGACAATTACTATACTTATTACTGTTATTATTATCAATCTAACTCATATTATTAGCCATATTATGCTTATATGATCGATAGAACGACAATTACTATACTTATTACTCTTATTATTATAAATCTAACTCATATTATTAGCCGTATTATGCTTATATGATCGATAGAACGACAAATACTATACTTATTACTCTTATTATTATCAATCTAACTCATATTATTAACCATATTATGCTAATATGACCGATATAACGACAATTACTATACTTATTACTGTTATTATTATCAATCTAACTCATATTATTAGCCATATTATGCTTATATGAACGACAGAACGACAATTACTGTACTTATTACTCTTATCATTATCAATCTAAGTCATATTATTAGCCATATTATGCTTATATGATCGATAGAACGACAATTACTATACTTATTACTCTTATTATTATCAATCTAACTCATACTATTAGCCATATTATGCTTAAATGATCGATAGAACGACAATTACTATACTTATTACACTCACTGTTATCAATCTAACTCATATTATTAACCATATCATGCAAAATTTGATCGATAGAACGACAATCACTATACTTATTGCTCTTATTATTATCAACCTAACTCATATTATTAGCCATATTATGCTTAAATGATCGATAGAACAACAATCACTATACTTATTACTCTTATTATTATAAATCTAACTCATATTATTAGCCATATTATTCTTATATGATCGATAGAACGACAATTACTATACTTATTACTCTTATTATTATGAATCTAACTCATATTATTAACCATATTATGCAGATATGATCGATAGAACTACAATTACTATACTCATTACTCTTATTATTATTAATCTACCTGATATTATTAGCCATATTATGCTTATATGATCGATAGAACGACAATTACTATACTTATTACTCTTATTATCATCAATCTAACTCATATTATTAGCCATATTATGCTTATATGATCAATAGGACGACAAATACTATACTTATTACTCTTATTATTATCAACCTAACTCATATTATTAGCCATATTATGCTTATATTATCGATAGAACGACAATTACTATACTTATTACTGTTATTATTATCAATCTAACGCATATTATTAGCCATATTATGCTTATATGATCGACAGAACGACAATTACTATACTTATTACACTGACTGTTATCAATAAAACTCATATTATTAACCATATTATGCAAATTTGATCGATAGAACGACAATCACTCTACTTATTACTCTTATTATTATCAACCTAACTCATATTATTAGCCATATTATGCTTATATGATCGATAGAACGACAATCACTATACTTATTACTCTTATTATTATCAACCTAACTCATACTATTAGCCATATTATGCTTATATTATCGATATAACGACAATTACTATACTTATTACTGTTATTATTATCAATCTAACTCATATTATTAGCCATATTATGCTTATATGAACGACAGAACGACAATTCCTGTACTTATTACTCTTATCATTATCAATCTAAGTCATATTATTAGCCGTATTATGCTTATATTATCGATATAACGACAATTACTATACTTGTTACTGTTATTATTATCAATCTAACTCATATTATTAGCCATATTATGCTTTTATGAACGACAGAACGACAATTACTGTACTTATTACTCTTATCATTATCAATCTAAGTCATATTATTAGCCATATTATGCTTATATGATCGATAGAACGACAATTACTATACTTATTACTCTTATTATTATAAATCTAACTCATATTATTAGCCATATTATGCTTATATGATCGATAGAACGACAATTACTATACTCACTACTCTTATTATTATCAATCTAACTCATATTATTAGCCATATTATGCTTATATGATCGATAGAACGACAATTACTCTACTTATTACTCTTATCATTATCGATCTAACTCATATTATTAGGCATATTATGCTTAAATGATCGATAGAACGACAATTACTATACTTATTACTGTTATTATTATCAATCTAACTCATATTATTAGTCATATTATGCTTAAATGATCGATAGAACGACAATTACTATACTTATTACTCTTATTATTATCAATCTAACTCATATTATTAACCATATTATGCTAATATGACCGATAGAACTACAATTACTATACTCATTACTCTTATTATTATCAATCCAACTCATGTTATTACCCATATTATGCTTATATGATCGATAGAACGACAATCACTATACTTATTACTCTTATTATTATCAACCTAACTCATATTATTAGCCATATTATGCAGACATGATCGATAGCACGACATTTACTATACCTATTACTCTTATTATTATCAACCTAACACATATTATTAGCCATATTATTCTTATATGATCGATAGAACGACAATTACTATACTTATTATTCTTATTATTATCAATCTAACTCATATTATTAACCATATTATGCAGATATGATCGATAGAACTACAATTACTATACTCATTACTCTTATTATTATTAATCTAACTGATATTATTAGCCATATTATGCTTATATGATCGATAGAACGACAATTACTATACTTATTACTCTTATTATCATCAATCTAACTCATATTATTAGCCATATTATGCTTATATGATCGATAGAATGACAAATACTATACTTATTACTCTTATTATTATCAATCTAACTCATATTATTAGCCATATTATGCTTTTATGAACGACAGAACGACAATTACTGTACTTATTACTCTTATCATTATCAATCTAAGTCATATTATTAGCCATATTATGCTTATATGATCGATAGAACGACAATTACTATACTTATTACTCTTATTATTATAAATCTAACTCATATTATTAGCCATATTATGCTTATATGATCGATAGAACGACAATTACTATACTCACTACTCTTATTATTATCAATCTAACTCATATTATTAGCCATATTATGCTTATATGATCGATAGAACGACAATTACTCTACTTATTACTCTTATCATTATCGATCTAACTCATATTATTAGGCATATTATGCTTAAATGATCGATAGAACGACAATTACTATACTTATTACTGTTATTATTATCAATCTAACTCATATTATTAGTCATATTATGCTTAAATGATCGATAGAACGACAATTACTATACTTATTACTCTTATTATTATCAATCTAACTCATATTATTAACCATATTATGCTAATATGACCGATAGAACTACAATTACTATACTCATTACTCTTATTATTATCAATCCAACTCATGTTATTACCCATATTATGCTTATATGATCGATAGAACGACAATCACTATACTTATTACTCTTATTATTATCAACCTAACTCATATTATTAGCCATATTATGCAGACATGATCGATAGCACGACATTTACTATACCTATTACTCTTATTATTATCAACCTAACACATATTATTAGCCATATTATTCTTATATGATCGATAGAACGACAATTACTATACTTATTATTCTTATTATTATCAATCTAACTCATATTATTAACCATATTATGCAGATATGATCGATAGAACTACAATTACTATACTCATTACTCTTATTATTATTAATCTAACTGATATTATTAGCCATATTATGCTTATATGATCGATAGAACGACAATTACTATACTTATTACTCTTATTATTATAAATCTAACTCATATTATTAGCCATATTATGCTTATATGATCGATAGAACGACAATTACTATACTCACTACTCTTATTATTATCAATCTAACTCATATTATTAGCCATATTATGCTTATATGATCGATAGAACGACAATTACTCTACTTATTACTCTTATCATTATCGATCTAACTCATATTATTAGGCATATTATGCTTAAATGATCGATAGAACGACAATTACTATACTTATTACTGTTATTATTATCAATCTAACTCATATTATTAGTCATATTATGCTTAAATGATCGATAGAACGACAATTACTATACTTATTACTCTTATTATTATCAATCTAACTCATATTATTAACCATATTATGCTAATATGACCGATAGAACTACAATTACTATACTCATTACTCTTATTATTATCAATCCAACTCATGTTATTACCCATATTATGCTTATATGATCGATAGAACGACAATCACTATACTTATTACTCTTATTATTATCAACCTAACTCATATTATTAGCCATATTATGCAGACATGATCGATAGCACGACATTTACTATACCTATTACTCTTATTATTATCAACCTAACACATATTATTAGCCATATTATTCTTATATGATCGATAGAACGACAATTACTATACTTATTATTCTTATTATTATCAATCTAACTCATATTATTAACCATATTATGCAGATATGATCGATAGAACTACAATTACTATACTCATTACTCTTATTATTATTAATCTAACTGATATTATTAGCCATATTATGCTTATATGATCGATAGAACGACAATTACTATACTTATTACTCTTATTATCATCAATCTAACTCATATTATTAGCCATATTATGCTTATATGATCGATAGAATGACAAATACTATACTTACTACTCTTATTATTATCAATCTAACTCATATTATTAGCCATATTATGCTTATATGATCGATAGAACGAGAATTACTATACTCACTACTCTTAGTATTATCAATCTAAGTCATATTATTAGCCATATTATGCTTTTATGAACGACAGAACGACAATTACTGCACTTATTACTCTTATCATTATCAATCTAAGTCATATTATTAGCCATATTATGCTTATATGATCGATAGAACGACAATTACTGTACTTATTACTCTTATCATTATCAATCTAAGTCATATTATTAGCCGTATTATGCTTATATTATCGATATAACGACAATTACTATACTTGTTACTGTTATTATTATCAATCTAACTCATATTATTAGCCATATTATGCTTTTATGAACGACAGAACGACAATTACTGTACTTATTACTCTTATCATTATCAACCTAAGTCATATTATTAGCCATATTATGCTTATATGATCGATAGAACGACAATTACTATACTTATTACTCTTATTATTATGAATCTAACTCATATTATTAGCCATATTATGCTCTTATGATCGATAGAACGACAATTACTATACTCACTACTCTTATTATTATCAATCTAACTCATATTATTAGCCATATTATGCTTATATGATCGATAGAACGACAATTACTCTACTTATTACTCTTATCATTATCGATCTAACTCATATTATTAGGCATATTATGCTTAAATGATCGATAGAACGACAATTACTATACTTATTACTCTTATTATTATCAATCTAACTCATATTATTAGCCATATTATGCTTCTATGTTCGATAGAACGAGAATTACTATACTCACTACTCTTAGTATTATCAATCTAACTCATATTATTAGCCATATTATGCTTATATGATCGATAGAACGAGAATTACTATACTCACTACTCTTAGTATTATCAATCTAACTCATATTATTAGCCATATTATGCTTATATGATCGATAGAACGACAATTACTATACTTATTACTCTTATTATTATCAATCTAACTCATATTATTAGCCATATTATGCTTATATGATCGATAGAACGACAATTACTACACTTATTACTCTTATTAATATCAATCTAACTCATATTATTAGCCATATTATGCTTATATGATCGATAGAACGAGAATTACTATACTCACTACTCTTAGTATTATCAATCTAACTCATATTATTAGCCATATTATGCTTACATTATCGATAGAACGACAATTACTATACTTATTACTGTTATTATTATCAATCTAACTCATATTATTAGCCATATTATGCTTAAATGATCGATAGAACGACAATTACTATACTTATTACTCTTATTATTATCAATCTAACTCATATTAGTAGCCATATTATGCTTAAATGATCGATAGAACGACAATTACTATACTTATTACACTCACTGTTATCAATCTAACTCATATTATTAACCATATTATGCAAATTTGATCGATAGAACGACAATCACTATACTTATTACTCTTATTATTATCAACCTAACTCATATTATTAGCCATATTATGCTTAAATGATCGATAGAACAACAATTACTATACTTATTACTCTTATCATTATCAATCTAAGTCATATTATTAGCCATATTATGCTTATATGATCGATAGAACGACAATTACTATACTTATTACTCTTATTATCATCAATCTAACTCATATTATTAGCCATATTATGCTTATATGATCGATAGAACTACAATTACTATACTCATTACTCTTATTATTATCAATCCAACTCATGTTATTACCCATATTATGCTTATATGATCGATAGAACGACAATCACTATACTTATTACTCTTATTATTATCAATCTAACTCATATTTTTAGCCATATTATGCTTATATTATCGATAGAACGACAATTACTATACTTATTACTGTTATTATTATCAATCTAACGCATATTATTAGCCATATTATGCTTATATGAACGACAGAACGACAATTACTGTACTAATTACTCTTATCATTATCAATCTAACTCATATTATTAGCCATATCATGCTTAAATGATTGATAGAACGACAATTACTATACTTATTACTCTTATTATTATCAATCTAACTCATATTATTAGCCATATTATGCTTATATGATCGATAGAACTACAATTACTATACTCATTACTCTTATTATTATCAATCCAACTCATGTTATTACCCATATTATGCTTATATGATCGATAGAACGACAATCACTATACTTATTACTCTTATTATTATCAACCTAACTCATATTTTTAGCCATATTATGCTTATATTATCGATAGAACGACAATTACTATACTTATTACTGTTATTATTATCAATCTAACGCATATTATTAGCCATATTATGCTTATATGAACGACAGAACGACAATTACTGTACTAATTACTCTTATCATTATCAATCTAACTCATATTATTAGCCATATCATGCTTAAATGATCGATAGAACGACAATTACTATACTTATTACTCTTATTATTATCAATCTAACTCATATTATTAGCCATATTATGCTTATATGATCGATAGAACGACAATTACTATACTTATTACTCTTATTACCATCAATCTAACTCATATTATTAGCCATATTATGCTTATATGATCGATAGAACGACAAATACTATACTTATTACTCTTATTATTATCAATCTAACTCATATTATTAACCATATTATGCTAATATGACCGATATAACGACAATTACTATACTTATTACTGTTATTATTATCAATCTAACTCATATTATTAGCCATATTATGCTTATATGAACGACAGAACGACAATTACTGTACTTATTACTCTTATCATTATCAATCCAAGTCATATTATTAGCCATATTATGCTTATATGATCGATAGAACGACAATTAGTATACTTATTACTCTTATGATTATTATTCTAACTCATACTATTAGCCATATTATGCTTAAATGATCGATAGAACGACAATTACTATACTTATTACACTCACTGTTATCAATCTAACTCATATTATTAACCATATTATGCAAAATTTGATCGATA
This sequence comes from Megachile rotundata, assembly GCF_050947335.1. Taxonomy (NCBI): domain Eukaryota; kingdom Metazoa; phylum Arthropoda; class Insecta; order Hymenoptera; family Megachilidae; genus Megachile; species Megachile rotundata. Next base: position 133,214 of record NW_027473849.1, read on the forward strand.
GAACGACAATCACTATACTTATTGCTCTTATTATTATCAACCTAACTCATATTATTAGCCATATTATGCTTAAATGATCGATAGAACAACAATCACTATACTTATTACTCTTATTATTATAAATCTAACTCATATTATTAGCCATATTATTCTTATATGATCGATAGAACGACAATTACTATACTTATTACTCTTATTATTATGAATCTAACTCATATTATTAACCATATTATGCAGATATTATCGATAGAACGACAATTACTATACTTATTACTGTTATTATTATCAATCTAACGCATATTATTAGCCATATTATGCTTATATGATCGACAGAACGACAATTACTATACTTATTACACTGACTGTTATCAATAAAACTCATATTATTAACCATATTATGCAAATTTGATCGATAGAACGACAATCACTCTACTTATTACTCTTATTATTATCAACCTAACTCATATTATTAGCCATATTATGCTTATATGATCGATAGAACGACAATCACTATACTTATTACTCTTATTATTATCAACCTAACTCATACTATTAGCCATATTATGCTTATATTATCGATATAACGACAATTACTATACTTATTACTGTTATTATTATCAATCTAACTCATATTATTAGCCATATTATGCTTATATGAACGACAGAACGACAATT
>NW_027473850.1:0-133841 GCF_050947335.1 Megachile rotundata
CTTATATCATCGATAGAAGGAGAATTATTATACTCACTACTCTTAGTATTATCAATCTAACTCATATTATTAGCCATATTATGCTTATATTATCGATCGAACGACAATTACTATACTTATTACTGTTATTATTATCAATCTGACTCATATTATTAGCCATATTATGCTTAAATGACCGATAGAACGACAATTACTATACTTATTACTCTTATTATTATCAATCTAACTCATATTATTAGCCATATTATGGTTATATTATCGATAGAACGACAAATACTATACTTATTACTCTTATTATTATCAATCTAACTCATATTATTAACCATATTGTGCTAATATAATCGACAGAACGACAATTGCTATACTTATTACACTCACTATTATCAATCTAACTCATATTATTAACCATATTATGCAGATATGATCGATAGAACGACAATTACTATACTCATTACTCTTATTATTATCAATCTAACTCATGCTATTAGCCATATTATGGTTATATGATCGATATAACGACAATTAGTATACTCACTACTCTTATTATTATAAATCTTACTCATATTATTGGCCATATTATGCTTAAATGATCGATAGAACTACAATTACTACACTCATTACTCTTATTATTATCAATCTAACTCATATTATTAGCCATATTATGCTTATATTATCGATAGAACGACAATTACTATACTTATTACTGTTATTATTATCAATCTAACTCATATTATTAGCCATATTATGCATAATGATCGATAGAACGACAATTACTATACTCATTACTCTTATTATTATCAATCTAACTCATATTATTAACCATATTATGCAGATATGATCGATAGAACGACAATTACTATACTTATTACTCTTATTATTATCATTCAAACTCATATTATTAACCATATTAAGCAGATATGATCGATAGAGCTACAATTACTATACTCATTACTCTTATTATTATCAATCTAACTCATATTATTAGCCATATTATGCTTATATGATCGATAGAACGACAAATACTATACTTATTACTCTTATTATTATCAATCTAACTCATATTATTGACCATATTATGCAGATATGATCGATAGAACTACAATTACTATACTCATTACTCTTATTATTATCAATCTAACTCATATTATTAGCCATATTATGCTTCAATGATCGATCGAACTACAATTACTATACTCATTACTCTTAGTATTATCACTCTAACTCATATTATTAGCCATATTATGCTTATATGATCGAGAGAACGACAATTACTATACTTATTACTCTTATTATTATCAATCTAACTCATATTATTAGCCATATTATGCTTATATGATCGACAGAACGAGAATTACTATACTCACTACTCTTAGTATTATCACTCTAACTCATATTATTAGCCATATTATGCTTATATGATCGAGAGAACGACAATTACTATACTTATTACTGTTATTATTATGAATCTGACTCATATTATTAGCCATATTATGCTTATATGATCGATAGACCTACAATTACTATACTCATTACTCTTATTATTATCAATCCAACTCATATTATTACCCGTATTATGCTGATATGATCGATAGAACGACATTCACTATATTTATTACACTCACTATTATCAATCTAACTCATATTATTAACCATATTATGCAGATATGGTCGATAGAACGACAATTACTATACTTATTACTCTTATTATTATCATTCAAACTCATATTATTAACCATATTAAGCAGATATGATCGATAGAGCTACAATTACTATACTCATTACTCTTATTATTATCAATCTAACTCATATTATTAGCCATATTATGCTTATATCATCGATAGAACGAGAATTACTATACTCACTACTCTTAGTATTATCAATCTAACTCATATTATTAGCCATATTATGCTTATATTATCGATAGAACGACAATTACTATACTTACTACTCTTATTATTATCAATCTAACTCATATTATTAGCCATATTATGCTTATATGATCGATAGAACGACAATTACTATACTCACTACTCTTAGTATTATCAATCTAGCTCATATTATTAGCCATATTATGCTTATATCATCGATAGAAGGAGAATTATTATACTCACTACTCTTAGTATTATCAATCTAACTCATATTATTAGCCATATTATGCTTATATTATCGATCGAACGACAATTACTATACTTATTACTGTTATTATTATCAATCTGACTCATATTATTAGCCATATTATGCTTAAATGACCGATAGAACGACAATTACTATACTTATTACTCTTATTATTATCAATCTAACTCATATTATTAGCCATATTATGGTTATATTATCGATAGAACGACAAATACTATACTTATTACTCTTATTATTATCAATCTAACTCATATTATTAACCATATTGTGCTAATATAATCGACAGAACGACAATTGCTATACTTATTACACTCACTATTATCAATCTAACTCATATTATTAACCATATTATGCAGATATGATCGATAGAACGACAATTACTATACTCATTACTCTTATTATTATCAATCTAACTCATGCTATTAGCCATATTATGGTTATATGATCGATATAACGACAATTAGTATACTCACTACTCTTATTATTATAAATCTTACTCATATTATTGGCCATATTATGCTTAAATGATCGATAGAACTACAATTACTACACTCATTACTCTTATTATTATCAATCTAACTCATATTATTAGCCATATTATGCTTATATTATCGATAGAACGACAATTACTATACTTATTACTGTTATTATTATCAATCTAACTCATATTATTAGCCATATTATGCATAATGATCGATAGAACGACAATTACTATACTCATTACTCTTATTATTATCAATCTAACTCATATTATTAACCATATTATGCAGATATGATCGATAGAACGACAATTACTATACTTATTACTCTTATTATTATCATTCAAACTCATATTATTAACCATATTAAGCAGATATGATCGATAGAGCTACAATTACTATACTCATTACTCTTATTATTATCAATCTAACTCATATTATTAGCCATATTATGCTTATATGATCGATAGAACGACAAATACTATACTTATTACTCTTATTATTATCAATCTAACTCATATTATTGACCATATTATGCAGATATGATCGATAGAACTACAATTACTATACTCATTACTCTTATTATTATCAATCTAACTCATATTATTAGCCATATTATGCTTCAATGATCGATCGAACTACAATTACTATACTCATTACTCTTATTATTATCAACCTAACTCATATTATTAGCCATATTATGCTTATATGATCGATAGAACGACAATTACTATACTTATTACTCTTATTATTATCAATCTAACTCATATTATTAGCCATATTGTGCTTATATGATCGATGGAATGAGAATTACTATACTCACTACTCTTAGTATTATCACTCTAACTAATATTATTAGCCATATTATGCTTATATGATCGATGGAACGACAATTACTATACTTATTACTCTTATTATTATCAATCTAACTCATATTATTAGCCATATTGTGCTTATATGATCGATAGAACGACAATTACTATACTTATTACTCTTATTATTATAAATCTAACTCATATTATTAGCCATATTATGCTTATATGATCGATAGAACGACAATTACTATACTTATTACTCTTATTATTATGAATCTAACTCATATTATTAGCCATATTATGCTTATATTATCGATAGAACGACAATTACTATACTCATTACTCTTATTATTATCAATCTAACTCATATTATTAGCCATATTATGCTTATATGATCGATAGAATGAGAATTACTATACTCACTACTCTTAGTATTATCACTCTAACTCATACTATTAGCCATATTATGCTTATATGATCGAGAGAACGACAATTACTATACTTATTACTCTTATTATTATCAATCTAACTCATATTATTAGCCATATTATGCTTATATGATCGACAGAACGAGAATTACTATACTCACTACTCTTAGTATTATCACTCTAACTCATATTATTAGCCATATTATGCTTATATGATCGAGAGAACGACAATTACTCTACTTATTACTGTTATTATTATGAATCTGACTCATATTATTAGCCATATTATGCTTATATGATCGATAGACCTACAATTACTATACTCATTACTCTTATTATTATCAATCCAACTCATATTATTACCCGTATTATGCTGATATGATCGATAGAACGACATTCACTATATTTATTACACTCACTATTATCAATCTAACTCATATTATTAACCATATTATGCAGATATGATCGATAGAACGACAATTACTATACTTATTACTCTTATTATTATCATTCAAACTCATATTATTAACCATATTAAGCAGATATGATCGATAGAGCTACAATTACTATACTCATTACTCTTATTATTATCAATCTAACTCATATTATTAGCCATATTATGCTTATATCATCGATAGAACGAGAATTACTATACTCACTACTCTTAGTATTATCAATCTAACTCATATTATTAGCCATATTATGCTTATATTATCGATAGAACGACAATTACTATACTTACTACTCTTATTATTATCAATCTAACTCATATTATTAGCCATATTATGCTTATATGATCGATAGAACGACAATTACTATACTCACTACTCTTAGTATTATCAATCTAGCTCATATTATTAGCCATATTATGCTTATATCATCGATAGAAGGAGAATTATTATACTCACTACTCTTAGTATTATCAATCTAACTCATATTATTAGCCATATTATGCTTATATTATCGATCGAACGACAATTACTATACTTATTACTGTTATTATTATCAATCTGACTCATATTATTAGCCATATTATGCTTAAATGACCGATAGAACGACAATTACTATACTTATTACTCTTATTATTATCAATCTAACTCATATTATTAGCCATATTATGGTTATATTATCGATAGAACGACAAATACTATACTTATTACTCTTATTATTATCAATCTAACTCATATTATTAACCATATTGTGCTAATATAATCGACAGAACGACAATTGCTATACTTATTACACTCACTATTATCAATCTAACTCATATTATTAACCATATTATGCAGATATGATCGATAGAACGACAATTACTATACTCATTACTCTTATTATTATCAATCTAACTCATGCTATTAGCCATATTATGGTTATATGATCGATATAACGACAATTAGTATACTCACTACTCTTATTATTATAAATCTTACTCATATTATTGGCCATATTATGCTTAAATGATCGATAGAACTACAATTACTACACTCATTACTCTTATTATTATCAATCTAACTCATATTATTAGCCATATTATGCTTATATGATCGATAGAACGAGAATTACTATACTCACTACTCTTAGTATTATCAATCTAACTTATATTATTAGCCATATTATGCTTATATTATCGATAGAACGACAATTACTATACTTATTACTGTTATTATTATCAATCTAACTCATATTATTAGCCATATTATGCATAATGATCGATAGAACGACAATTACTATACTCATTACTCTTATTATTATCAATCTAACTCATATTATTAACCATATTATGCAGATATGATCGATAGAACGACAATTACTATACTTATTACTCTTATTATTATCATTCAAACTCATATTATTAACCATATTAAGCAGATATGATCGATAGAGCTACAATTACTATACTCATTACTCTTATTATTATCAATCTAACTCATATTATTAGCCATATTATGCTTATATGATCGATAGAACGACAAATACTATACTTATTACTCTTATTATTATCAATCTAACTCATATTATTGACCATATTATGCAGATATGATCGATAGAACTACAATTACTATACTCATTACTCTTATTATTATCCATCTAACTCATATTATTAGCCATATTATGCTTCAATGATCGATCGAACTACAATTACTATACTCATTACTCTTATTATTATCAACCTAACTCATATTATTAGCCATATTATGCTTATATGATCGATAGAACGACAATTACTATACTTATTACTCTTATTATTATCAATCTAACTCATATTATTAGCCATATTGTGCTTATATGATCGATGGAATGAGAATTACTATACTCACTACTCTTAGTATTATCACTCTAACTAATATTATTAGCCATATTATGCTTATATGATCGATGGAACGACAATTACTATACTTATTACTCTTATTATTATCAATCTAACTCATATTATTAGCCATATTGTGCTTATATGATCGATAGAACGACAATTACTATACTTATTACTCTTATTATTATAAATCTAACTCATATTATTAGCCATATTATGCTTATATGATCGATAGAACGACAATTACTATACTTATTACTCTTATTATTATGAATCTAACTCATATTATTAGCCATATTATGCTTATATTATCGATAGAACGACAATTACTATACTCATTACTCTTATTATTATCAATCTAACTCATATTATTAGCCATATTATGCTTATATGATCGATAGAATGAGAATTACTATACTCACTACTCTTAGTATTATCACTCTAACTCATATTATTAGCCATATTATGCTTATATGATCGAGAGAACGACAATTACTATACTTATTACTCTTATTATTATCAATCTAACTCATATTATTAGCCATATTATGCTTATATGATCGACAGAACGAGAATTACTATACTCACTACTCTTAGTATTATCACTCTAACTCATATTATTAGCCATATTATGCTTATATGATCGAGAGAACGACAATTACTATACTTATTACTGTTATTATTATGAATCTGACTCATATTATTAGCCATATTATGCTTATATGATCGATAGACCTACAATTACTATACTCATTACTCTTATTATTATCAATCCAACTCATATTATTACCCGTATTATGCTGATATGATCGATAGAACGACATTCACTATATTTATTACACTCACTATTATCAATCTAACTCATATTATTAACCATATTATGCAGATATGGTCGATAGAACGACAATTACTATACTTATTACTCTTATTATTATCATTCAAACTCATATAATTAACCATATTAAGCAGATATGATCGATAGAGCTACAATTACTATACTCATTACTCTTATTATTATCAATCTAACTCATATTATTAGCCATATTATGCTTATATCATCGATAGAACGAGAATTACTATACTCACTACTCTTAGTATTATCAATCTAACTCATATTATTAGCCATATTATGCTTATATGATCGATAGAACGACAATTACTATACTTATTACTCTTATTATTATGAATCTAACTCATATTATTAGCCATATTATGCTTATATGATCGATAGAACGACAAATACTATACTTATTACTCTTATTATTATCAATCTAACTCATATTATTAACCATATTATGCAGATATGATCGATAGAACTACAATTACTATACTTATTACACTCACTATTATCAATCTAACTCATATTATTAACCATATTATGCAGATATGATCGATAGCACGACATTTACTATACTTACTACTCTTATTATTATCAACCTAACTCATATTATTAGCCATATTATGCTTATATGATCGATAGAACGACAAATACTATACTTATTACTCTTATTATTATCAATCTAACTCATATTATTAGCCATATTGTGCTTATATGATCGATGGAATGAGAATTACTATACTCACTACTCTTAGCATTATCACTCTAACTAATATTATTAGCCATATTATGCTTATATGATCGATGGAACGACAATTACTATACTTATTACTCTTATTATTATCAATCTAACTCATATTATTATCCATATTGTGCTTATATGATCGATAGAACGACAATTACTATACTTATTACTCTTATTATTTTAAATCTAACTCATATTATTAGCCATATTATGCTTATATGATCGATAGAACGACAATTACTATACTTATTACTCTTATTATTATGAATCTAACTCATATTATTAGCCATATTATGCTTATATTATCGATAGAACGACAATTACTATACTTATTACTGTTATTATTATCAATCTAACTCATATTATTAGCCATATTATGCTTATATGATCGATAGAATGAGAATTACTATACTCACTACTCTTAGTATTATCACTCTAACTCATATTATTAGCCATATTATGCTTATATGATCGAGAGAACGACAATTACTATACTTATTACTCTTATTATTATCAATCTAACTCATATTATTAGCCATATTATGCTTATATGATCGATAGAACGAGAATTACTATACTCACTACTCTTAGTATTATCACTCTAACTCATATTATTAGCCATATTATGCTTATATGATCGATAGAACGACAATTACTATACTTATTACTCTTATTATTACGAATCTTACTCATATTATTAGCCATATTATGCTTATATGATCGATAGAACTACAATTACTATACTCATTACACTTATTATTATCAATCCAACTCATATTATTACCCATATTATGCTGATATGATCGATAGAACGACACTCACTATACTTATTACACTCACTATTATAAATCTAACTCATATTATTAACCATATTATGCAGATATGATCGATAGAACGACAATTACTATACTTATTACACTTATTATTATCAATCTAACTCATATTATTAGCCATATTATGCTTATATGATCGATAGAACGACAATTACTATACTCACTCCTCTTAGTATTATCAATCTAACTCATATTATTAACCATATTATGCAGATATGATCGATAGAACGATAATTACTATACTCATTACTCTTATTATTATCAATCTAACTCATGCTATTAGCCATATTATGGTTATATGAGCGATAGAACGATAAATACTATACTTATTCCTCTTATTATTATCAATCTAACTCATTTTATTAACCATATTATGCTAATATGATCGACAGAACGACAATTAATATACTTATTACACTCACTATTATCAATCTAACTCATATTATTAACCATATTATGCAGATATGATCGATAGCACGACATATACTATACTTATTACTCTTGTTATTATCAACCTAACTCATATTATTAGCCATATTATGCTTATATGATCGATAGAACGACAAATACTATACTTATTACTCTTATTATTATCAGTCCAACTCATATTATTAGCCATATTGTGCTTATATGATCGATAGAATGACAATTACTATATTTATTACTCTTATTATTATAAATCTAACTCATATTATTAGCCATATTATGCTTATATGATCGATAGTACGACAATTACTATACTCATTGCTCTTATTATTATCAATCTAATTCATATTATTAACCATATTATGCAATTATGATCGATAGAACGACAATTACTATACTTATTACACTTATTATTATCAATCTAACTCATATTATTAGCCATATTATGCAGATATGATCGATAGAACGACAAATACTATACTTATTACTCTTATTATTATCAATCTAACTCATATTATTGACCATATTATGCAGATATGATCGATAGAACTACAATTACTATACTCATTACTCTTATTATTATCAATCTAACTCATGCTATTAGCCATATTATGCTTATATGATCGATAGAACGACAATTACTATACATATTACTGTTATTATTATCAATCTAACTCATATTATTAGCCATATTATGGTTATATTATCGATAGAACGACAAATACTATACTTATTACTCTTATTATTATCAATCTAACTCATATTATTAACCATATTGTGCTAATATAATCGACAGAACGACAATTGCTATACTTATTACACTCACTATTATCAATCTAACTCATATTATTAACCATATTATGCAGATATGATCGATAGAACGACAATTACTATACTCATTACTCTTATTATTATCAATCTAACTCATGCTATTAGCCATATTATGGTTATATGATCGATATAACGACAATTAGTATACTCACTACTCTTATTATTATAAATCTTACTCATATTATTAGCCATATTATGCTTAAATGATCGATAGAACTACAATTACTACACTCATTACTCTTATTATTATCAATCTAACTCATATTATTAGCCATATTATGCTTATATGATCGATAGAACGAGAATTACTATACTCACTACTCTTAGTATTATCAATCTAACTCATATTATTAGCCATATTATGCTTATATTATCGATAGAACGACAATTACTATACTTATTACTGTTATTATTATCAACCTAACTCATATTATTAGCCATATTATGCATAATGATCGATAGAACGACAATTACTATACTCATTACTCTTATTATTATCAATCTAACTCATATTATTAACCATATTATGCAGATATGATCGATAGAACGACAATTACTATACTCATTACTCTTATTATTATCAATCTAACTCATATTATTAGCCATATTATGCTTATATGATCGATAGAACGACAAATACTATACTTATTACTCTTATTATTATCAATCTAACTCATATTATTGACCATATTATGCAGATATGATCGATAGAACTACAATTACTATACTCATTACTCTTATTATTATCCATCTAACTCATATTATTAGCCATATTATGCTTCAATGATCGATCGAACTACAATTACTATACTCATTACTCTTATTATTATCAACCTAACTCATATTATTAGCCATATTATGCTTATATGATCGACAGTACGACAATTACTATACTCATTACTCTTATTATTATCAATCTAACTCATATTATGAGCCATATTATGCTTAAATGATCGATAGAACGACAATTACTATACTTATTACTCTTATTATTATCTACCTAACTCATATTATTAGCCATATTATGCTTATATTATCGATAGAACGACAATTACTATACTTATTACTCTTATTATTATAAATCTAACTCATATTATTAGCCATATTATGCTTATATGATCGATAGAACGAGAATTACTCTACTCACTGCTCTTAGTATTATCAATCTAACTCATATTATTAGCCATATTATGCGTTTATGATCGATAGAACGAGAATTACTATACTCACTACTCTTAGTATTATCAATCTAACTCATATTATTAGCCATATTATGCTTATCTGATCGATAGAACGAGAATTACTATACTCACTACTCTTATTATTATCAATCTAACTCATATTATTAGCCATATTATGCTTAAATGATCGATAGAACGACAATTACTATACTCATTACTCTTATTATTATCAATCTAACTCATATTATTAACCATATTATGCAGATATGATCGATAGAACTACAATTACTATACACATTACTCTTATTATTATCTATCTAACTCATATTATTAGCCATATTATGCTTATATGATCGATAGAATGAGAATTACTATACTCACTACTCTTAGTATTATCAATCTAACTTATACTATTAGCCATATTATGCTTATATGATCGATAGAACGACAATTACTATACTCATTACTCTTATTATTATCAATCCAACTCATATTATTAGCCATATTATGCTTATATGATCGATAGAACGAGAATTACTATACTCACTACCCTTAGTATTATCAGTCTAACTCATATTATTAGCCATATTATGCTTATATGATCGATAGAACGAGAATTACTATACTCACTACTCTTAGTATTATCAATCTAACTCATATTATTAGCCATATTATGCTTATATTATCGATAGAACGACAATTACTATACTTATTACTGTTATTATTATCAATCTAACTCATATTATTAGCCATATTATGCTTATATGATCGATAGAATGAGAATTACTATTCTCACTACTCTTAGTATTATCACTCTAACTCATATTATTAGCCATATTATGCTTATATGATCGAGAGAACGACAATCACTATACTTATTACTCTTATTATTATCAATCTAACTCATATTATTAGCCATATTGTGCTTATATGATCGATAGAATGAGAATTACTATACTCACTACTCTTAGTATTATCAGTCTAACTCATATTATTAGCCATATTATGCTTATATTATCGATAGAGCGACAATTACTATACTTATTACTCTTATTATTATCAATCTAACTCATATTATTAGCCATATTATGCTTAAATGATCGATAGAACGACAATTACTATACTCATTACTCTTATTATTATCAATCTAACTCATATTATTAACCATATTATGCAGATATGATCGATAGAACTACAATTACTATACTCATTACTTTTATTATTATCAATCTAACTCATATTATTAGCCATATTATGCTTAAATGATCGATAGAACTACAATTACTATACTCATTACTCTTATTATTATCAATCTAACTCATATTATTAGCCATATTATGCTTATCTGATCGATAGAACGAGAATTACTATACTCACTACTCTTAGTATTATCAATCTAACTCATATTATTAGCCATATTATGCTTATATTATCGATAGAACGACAATTACTATACTCATTACTCTTATTATTATCAATCTAACTCATGCTATTAGCCATATTATGGTTATATGATCGATATAACGACAATTACTATACTTATTACTCTTATTATTATCAATCTAACTCATATTATTAGCCATATTATGCTTATATGATCAATAGAACGAGAATTACTATACTCACTACTCTTAGTATTATCAATCTAACTCATATTATTAGCCATATTATGGTTATATTATCGATAGAACGACAATTACTATACTTATTACTGTTATTATTATGAATCTAACTCATATTATTAACCATATTATGCAGATATGATCGATAGAACTACAATTACTATACTCATTACTCTTATTATTATCTATCTAACTCATATTATTAGCCATATTATGCTTATATGATCGATAGAATGAGAATTACTATACTCACTACTCTTAGTATTATCAATCTAACTTATACTCTTAGCCATATTATGCTTATATGATCGATAGAACGACAATTACTATACTCATTACTCTTATTATTATCAATCCAACTCATATTATTAGCCATATTATGCTTATATGATCGATAGAACTAGAATTACTATACTCACTACCCTTAGTATTATCAGTCTAACTCATATTATTAGCCATATTATGCTTATATTATCGATAGAACGACAATTACTATACTTATTACTCTTATTATTATCAATCTAACTCATATTATTAGCCATATTATGCTTAAATGATCGATAGAACGACAATTACTATACTCATTACTCTTATTATTATCAATCGCACTCACATTATTAACCATATTATGCAGATATGATCGATAGAACTACAATTACTATACTCATTACTCTTATTATTATCAATCTAACTCATATTATTAGCCATATTATGCTTAAATGATCGATAGAACTACAATTACTATACTCATTACTCTTATTATTATCAATCTAACTCATATTATTAGCCATATTATGCTTATCTGATCGATAGAACGAGAATTACTATACTCACTACTCTTAGTATTATCAATCTAACACATATTATTAGCCATATAATGCTTATATTATCGATAGAACGACAATTACTATACTCATTACTCTTATTATTATCAATCTAACTCATGCTATTAGCCATATTATGGTTATATGATCGATATAACGACAATTACTATACTTATTACTGTTATTATTATGAATCTAACTCATATTATTAACCATATTATGCAGATATGATCGATAGAACTACAATTACTATACTCATTACTCTTATTATTATCTATCTAACTCATATTATTAGCCATATTATGCTTATATGATCGATAGAATGAGAATTACTATACTCACTACTCTTAGTATTATCAATCTAACTTATACTATTAGCCATATTATGCTTATATGATCGATAGAACGACAATTACTATACTCATTACTCTTATTATTATCAATCCAACTCATATTATTAGCCATATTATGCTTATATGATCGATAGAACGAGAATTACTATACTCACTGCCCTTAGTATTATCAGTCTAACTCATATTATTAGCCATATTATGCTTATATTATCGATAGAACGACAATTACTATACTTATTACTCTTATTATTATCAATCTAACTCATATTATTAGCCATATTGTGCTTATATGATCGATAGAATGAGAATTACTATACTCACTACTCTTAGTATTATCAATCTAACTCATACTATTAGCCATATTATGCTTATATGATCGATAGAACGACAATTACTATACTTATTACTCTTATTATTATCAATCCAACTCATATTATTAGCCATATTATGCTTATATGATCGATAGAACGAGAATTACTATACTCACTACCCTTAGTATTATAAATCTAACTCATATTATTAGCCATATTATGCTTATATTATCGATAGAACGACAATTACTATACTTATTACTCTTATTATTTTCAATCTAACTCATATTATTAGCCATATTATGGTTAAATGATCGATAGAACGACAATTACTATACTTATTACGCTTATTATTATCAATCTAACTCGTATTATTAGCCATATTATGCTTATATGATCGATAGAACGACAAATACTATACCTACTACTCTTATTATTATCAATCTAACTCATATTATTAGCCATATTATGCTTATATGATCGATAGAACGACAATTACTATACTCACTACTCTTAGTATTATCAATCTAACTCATATTATTAGCCATATTATGCTTATATGATCGATAGAACGAGAATTACTATACTCACTACTCTTAGTATTATCAATCTAACTCATATTATTAGCCACATTATGCTTATATTATCGATAGAACGACAATTACTATACTTATTACTGTTATTATTATCAATCTGACTCATATTATTAGCCATATTATGCTTAAATGACCGATAGAACGACAATTACTATACTTATTACTCTTATTATTATCAATCTAACTCATATTATTAGCCATATTATGCTTATATGATCGATAGAACGACAAATACTATACTTATTACTCTTATTATTATCAATCTAACTCATATTATTGACCATATTATGCAGATATGATCGATAGAACTACAATTACTATACTCATTACTCTTATTATTATCAATCTAACTCATATTATTAGCCATATTATGCTTAAATGATCGATAGAACTACAATTACTATACTCATTACTCTTATTATTATCAATCTAACTCATATTATTAGCCATATTATGCTTATCTGATCGATAGAACGAGAATTACTATACTCACTACTCTTAGTATTATCAATCTAACTCATATTATTAGCCATATTATGCTTATATTATCGATAGAACGACAATTACTATACTCATTACTCTTATTATTATCAATCTAACTCATGCTATTAGCCATATTATGGTTATATGATCGATATAACGACAATTACTATACTTATTACTCTTATTATTATCAATCTAACTCATATTATTAGCCATATTATGCTTATATGATCAATAGAACGAGAATTACTATACTCACTACTCTTAGTATTATCAATCTAACTCATATTATTAGCCATATTATGGTTATATTATCGATAGAACGACAATTACTATACTTATTACTGTTATTATTATGAATCTAACTCATATTATTAACCATATTATGCAGATATGATCGATAGAACTACAATTACTATACTCATTACTCTTATTATTATCTATCTAACTCATATTATTAGCCATATTATGCTTATATGATCGATAGAATGAGAATTACTATACTTATTACTCTTATTATTATCAATCTAACTCATATTATTAGCCATATTATGCTTAAATGATCGATAGAACGACAATTACTATACTCATTACTCTTATTATTATCAATCGCACTCATATTATTAACCATATTATGCAGATATGATCGATAGAACTACAATTACTATACTCATTACTCTTATTATTATCAATCTAACTCATATTATTAGCCATATTATGCTTAAATGATCGATAGAACTACAATTACTATACTCATTACTCTTATTATTATCAATCTAACTCATATTATTAGCCATATTATGCTTATCTGATCGATAGAACGAGAATTACTATACTCACTACTCTTAGTATTATCAATCTAACTCATATTATTAGCCATATTATGCTTATATTATCGATAGAACGACAATTACTATACTCATTACTCTTATTATTATCAATCTAACTCATGCTATTAGCCATATTATGGTTATATGATCGATATAACGACAATTACTATACTTATTACTGTTATTATTATGAATCTAACTCATATTATTAACCATATTATGCAGATATGATCGATAGAACTACAATTACTATACTCATTACTCTTATTATTATCTATCTAACTGATATTATTAGCCATATTATGCTTATATGATCGATAGAATGAGAATTACTATACTCACTACTCTTAGTATTATCATTCTAACTTATACTATTAGCCATATTATGCTTATATGATCGATAGAACGACAATTACTATACTCATTACTCTTATTATTATCAATCCAACTCATATTATTAGCCATATTATGCTTATATGATCGATAGAACGAGAATTACTATACTCACTACCCTTAGTATTATCAGTCTAACTCATATTATTAGCCATATTATGCTTATATTATCGATAGAACGACAATTACTATACTTATTACTCTTATTATTATCAATCTAACTCATATTATTAGCCATATTGTGCTTATATGATCGATAGAATGAGAATTACTATACTCACTACTCTTAGTATTATCACTCTAACTCATATTATTAGCCTTATTACGCTTATATGATCGATAGAACGACAATTACTGTACTTATTACTCTTATTATTATCAATCTAACTCATATTATTAGCCATATTATGCTTATATGATCGATAGAATGAGAATTACTATACTCACTACTCTTAGTATTATCACTCTAACTCATATTATTAGCCATATTATGCTTATATGATCGAGAGAACGACAATTACTATACTTATTACTCTTATTATTATCAATCTAACTCATATTATTAGCCATATTATGCTTATATGATCGATAGAACGAGAATTACTATACTCACTACTCTTAGTATTATCACTCTAACTCATATTATTAGCCATATTATGCTTATATGATCGATAGAACGACAATTACTATACTTATTACTGTTATTATTATGAATCTAACTCATATTATTAACCATATTATGCAGATATGATCGATAGAACTACAATTACTATACTCATTACTCTTATTATTATCTATCTAACTCATATTATTAGCCATATTATGCTTATATGATCGATAGAATGAGAATTACTATACTTATTACTCTTATTATTATCAATCTAACTCATATTATTAGCCATATTATGCTTAAATGATCGATAGAACGACAATTACTATACTCATTACTCTTATTATTATCAATCGCACTCATATTATTAACCATATTATGCAGATATGATCGATAGAACTACAATTACTATACTCATTACTCTTATTATTATCAATCTAACTCATATTATTAGCCATATTATGCTTAAATGATCGATAGAACTACAATTACTATACTCATTACTCTTATTATTATCAATCTAACTCATATTATTAGCCATATTATGCTTATCTGATCGATAGAACGAGAATTACTATACTCACTACTCTTAGTATTATCAATCTAACTCATATTATTAGCCATATTATGCTTATATTATCGATAGAACGACAATTACTATACTCATTACTCTTATTATTATCAATCTAACTCATGCTATTAGCCATATTATGGTTATATGATCGATATAACGACAATTACTATACTTATTACTGTTATTATTATGAATCTAACTCATATTATTAACCATATTATGCAGATATGATCGATAGAACTACAATTACTATACTCATTACTCTTATTATTATCTATCTAACTGATATTATTAGCCATATTATGCTTATATGATCGATAGAATGAGAATTACTATACTCACTACTCTTAGTATTATCATTCTAACTTATACTATTAGCCATATTATGCTTATATGATCGATAGAACGACAATTACTATACTCATTACTCTTATTATTATCAATCCAACTCATATTATTAGCCATATTATGCTTATATGATCGATAGAACGAGAATTACTATACTCACTACCCTTAGTATTATCAGTCTAACTCATATTATTAGCCATATTATGCTTATATTATCGATAGAACGACAATTACTATACTTATTACTCTTATTATTATCAATCTAACTCATATTATTAGCCATATTGTGCTTATATGATCGATAGAATGAGAATTACTATACTCACTACTCTTAGTATTATCACTCTAACTCATATTATTAGCCTTATTACGCTTATATGATCGATAGAACGACAATTACTGTACTTATTACTCTTATTATTATCAATCTAACTCATATTATTAGCCATATTATGCTTATATGATCGATAGAATGAGAATTACTATACTCACTACTCTTAGTATTATCACTCTAACTCATATTATTAGCCATATTATGCTTATATGATCGAGAGAACGACAATTACTATACTTATTACTCTTATTATTATCAATCTAACTCATATTATTAGCCATATTATGCTTATATGATCGATAGAACGAGAATTACTATACTCACTACTCTTAGTATTATCACTCTAACTCATATTATTAGCCATATTATGCTTATATGATCGATAGAACGACAATTACTATACTTATTACTGTTATTATTATGAATCTGACTCATATTATTGGCCATATTATGCTTATATGATCGATAGACCTACAATTACTATACTCATTACTCTTATTATTATCAATCCAACTCATATTATTACCCGTATTATGCTGATATGATCGATAGAACGACATTCACTATACTTATTACACTCACTATTATGAATCCAACTCATATTATTAGCCATATTATGCTTATATGATCGATAGAACGACAAATACTATACTTATTACTCTTATTATTATCAATCTAACTCATATTATTAACCATATTATGCAGATATGATCGATAGAACGACAAATACTATACTTATTACTCTTATTATTATCAATCTAACTCATATTATTAACCATATTATGCAGATACGATCGATAGAACTACAATTACTATACTTATTACTCTTATTATTATCAATCTAACTCATATTATTAGCCATATTATGCTTAAATGATCGATAGAACTACAATTACTATACTCATTACTCTTATTATTATCAATCTAACTCATATTATTAACCATATTATGCTAATATGATCGATAGAACGACAATTACTATACTTATTACACTCACTATTATCAATCTAACTCATATTATTAACCATATTATGCAGATATGATCGATAGCACGACATTGACTATACTTATTACTCTTATTACTATCAACGTAACTCATATTATTAGCCATATTATGCTTATATGATCGAAAGAACGACAATCACTACACTTATTGCTCTTATTATTATCAACCTAACTCATATTATTAGCCATATTATGCTTATATTATCGATAGAACGACAATTACTATACTTATTACTCTTATTATTATCAATCTAACTCATATTATTAACCATATTAAGCTAATATGATTGATAGAACGACAATTACTATACTTATTACACTCACTATTATCAATCTAACTCATATCATTAACCTTATTATGCACATATGATCGATAGCACGACATTTACTATACTTATTACTCGTATTATTATCAACCTAACTCATATTGTTAGCCATATTATGCTTATATGATCGATAGAAAGACAATCACTATACTTATTACTCTTATTATTATCTACCTAACTCATATTATTAGCCATATTATGCTTATATTATCGATAGAACGACAATTACTATACTTATTACTCTTATTATTATAAATCTAACTCATATTATTAGCCATATTATGCTTATATGATCGATAGAACGACAATTACTATACTCATTACTCTTATTATTATCAATCTAACTCATATTATTAGCCATATTATGCTTAAATGATCGATAGAACGACAATTACTATACTTATTACTCTTATTATTATCTACCCAACTCATCTTATTAGCCATATTATGCTTATATTATCGATAGAACGACAATTACTATACTTATTACGCTTATTATTATCAATCTAACTCATATTATTAGCCATATTATGCTTATTTGATCGATAGAAGGAGAATTACTAGACTCACTACTCTTAGTATTATCAATCTAACTCATATTATTAGCCATATTATGCTTATATGATCGACAGTACGACAATTACTATACTCATTACTCTTATTATTATCAATCTAACTCATATTATGAGCCATATTATGCTTAAATGATCGATAGAACGACAATTACTATACTTATTACTCTTATTATTATCAATCTAACTCATATTATTAGCCATATTTTGCTAAAATGATCGATAGAACGACAATTACTATACTTATTACTCGTATTATTATCAACCTAACTCATATTGTTAGCCATATTATGCTTATATGATCGATAGAAAGACAATCACTATACTTATTACTCTTATTATTATCTACCTAACTCATATTATTAGCCATATTATGCTTATATTATCGATAGAACGACAATTACTATACTTATTACTCTTATTATTATAAATCTAACTCATATTATTAGCCATATTATGCTTAAATGATCGATAGAACGACAATTACTCTACTTATTACTCTTATTATTATCTACCCAACTCATATTATTAGCCATATTATGCTTATATTATCGATAGAACGACAATTACTATACTTATTACGCTTATTATGATCAATCTAACTCATATTATTAGCCATATTATGCTTATATGATCGATAGAACGAGAATTACTCTACTCACTGCTCTTAGTATTATCAATCTAACTCATATTATTAGCCATATTATGCGTTTATGATCGATAGAACGAGAATTACTATACTCACTACTCTTAGTATTATCAATCTAACTCATATTATTAGCCATATTATGCTTATCTGATCGATAGAACGAGAATTACTATACTCACTACTCTTATTATTATCAATCTAACTCATATTATTAGCCATATTATGCTTAAATGATCGATAGAACGACAATTACTATACTCATTACTCTTATTATTATCAATCTAACTCATATTATTAACCATATTATGCAGATATGATCGATAGAACTACAATTACTATACTCATTACTCTTATTATTATCAATCTAACTCATATTATTAGCCATATTATGCTTAAATGATCGATAGAACTACAATTACTATACTCATTACTCTTATTATTATCAATCTAACTCATATTATTAGCCATATTATGCTTATCTGATCGATAGAACGAGAATTACTATACTCACTACTCTTAGTATTATCAATCTAACTCACATTATTAGCCATATTATGCTTATATTATCGATAGAACGACAATTACTATACTCATTACTCTTATTATTATCAATCTAACTCATGCTATTAGCCATATTATGGTTATATGATCGATATAACGACAATTACTATACTTATTACTCTTATTATTGTCAATCTAACTCATATTATTAGCCATATTATGCTTATATGATCGATAGAACGAGAATTACTATACTCACTACTCTTAGTATTATCAATCTAACTCATATTATTAGCCATATTATGGTTATATTATCGATAGAACGACAATTACTATACTTATTACTGTTATTATTATGAATCTAACTCATATTATTGACCATATTATGCAGATATGATCGATAGAACTACAATTACTATACACATTACTCTTATTATTATCTATCTAACTCATATTATTAGCCATATTATGCTTATATGATCGATAGAATGAGAATTACTATACTCACTACTCTTAGTATTATCAATCTAACTTATACTATTAGCCATATTATGCTTATATGATCGATAGAACGACAATTACTATACTCATTACTCTTATTATTATCAATCCAACTCATATTATTAGCCATATTATGCTTATATGATCGATAGAACGAGAATTACTATACTCACTACCCTTAGTATTATCAGTCTAACTCATATTATTAGCCATATTATGCTTATATTATCGATAGAACGACAATTACTATACTTATTACTCTTATTATTATCAATCTAACTCATATTATTAGCCATATTATGCTTAAATGATCGATAGAACGACAATTACTATACTCATTACTCTTATTATTATCAATCTAACTCATATTATTAACCATATTATGCAGATATGATCGATAGAACTACAATTACTATACTCATTACTCTTATTATTATCAATCTAACTCATATTATTAACCATATTATGCAGATATGATCGATAGAACTACAATTACTATACTCATTACTCTTATTATTATCAATCTAACTCATATTATTAGCCATATTATGCTTCAATGATCGATAGAACTACAATTACTATACTCATTACTCTTATTATTATCAATCTAACTCATATTATTAGCCATATTATGCTTATATGATCGATAGAACGAGAATTACTATACTCACTACTCTTAGTATTATCAATCTAACTCATATTATTAGCCATATTATGCTTATATTATCGATAGAACGACAATTACTATACTTATTACTGTTATTATTATCAATCTAACTCATATTATTAGCCATATTATGCTTATATGATCGATAGAATGAGAATTACTATTCTCACTACTCTTAGTATTATCACTCTAACTCATATTATTAGCCATATTATGCTTATATGATCGAGAGAACGACAATCACTATACTTATTACTCTTATTATTATCAATCTAACTCATATTATTAGCCATATTGTGCTTATATGATCGATAGAATGAGAATTACTATACTCACTACTCTTAGTATTATCACTCTAACTCATATTATTAGCCTTATTATGCTTATATGATCGATAGAACGACAAATACTATACTTATTACTCTTATTATTATCAATCTAACTCATATTATTAACCATATTATGCAGATATGATCGATAGAACGACAAATACTATACTTATTACTCTTATTATTATCAATCTAACTCATATTATTAACCATATTATGCAGATATGATCGATAGAACTACAATTACTATACTTATTACACTCACAATTATCAATCTAACTCATATTATTAACCATATTATGCAGATATGATCGATAGAACGACAATTACTATACTTATTACTGTTATTATTATCAATCTAACTCATATTATTAGCCATATTATGCTTAAATGATCGATAGAACGACAATTACTATACTCATTACTCTTATTATTATCAATCTAACTCATATTATTAACCATATTATGCAGATATGATCGATAGAACTACAATTACTATACTCATTACTCGTATTATTATCAACCTAACTCATATTGTTAGCCATATTATGCTTATATGATCGATAGAAAGACAATCACTATACTTATTACTCTTATTATTATCTACCTAACTCATATTATTAGCCATATTATGCTTATATTATCGATAGAACGACAATTACTATACTTATTACTCTTATTATTATAAATCTAACTCATATTATTAGCCATATTATGCTTATATGATCGATAGAACGACAATTACTATACACATTACTCTTATTATTATCAATCTAACTCATATTATTAGCCATATTATGCTTAAATGATCGATAGAACGACAATTACTATACTTATTACTCTTATTATTATCTACCTAACTCATATTATTAGCCATATTATGCTTATATTATCGATAGAACGACAATTACTATACTTATTACGCTTATTATTATCAATCTAACTCATATTATTAGCCATATTATGCTTATTTGATCGATAGAATGAGAATTACTATACTCACTACTCTTAGTATTATCAATCTAACTCATATTATTACCCATATTATGCTTATATTATCGATAGAACGACAATTACTATACTTATTACTGTTATTATTATCAATCTAACTCATATTATTAGCCATATTGTGCTTATTTGATCGATAGAACGACAATTACTATACTTATTACTCCTATTATTATAAATCTAACTCATATTATTAGCCATATTATGCTTATATGATCGACAGTACGACAATTACTATACTCATTACTCTTATTATTATCAATCTAACTCATATTATGAGCCATATTATGCTTAAATGATCGATAGAACGACAATTACTATACTTATTACTCTTATTATTATCAATCTAACTCATATTATTAGCCATATTTTGCTAAAATGATCGATAGAACGACAATTACTATTCTTATTACTCTTATTATTATCAATCTAACTCATATTGTTAGCCATATTATGCTTATATGATCGATAGAAAGACAATCACTATACTTATTACTCTTATTATTATCTACCTAACTCATATTATTAGCCATATTATGCTTATATTATCGATAGAACGACAATTACTATACTTATTACGCTTATTATTATCAATCTAACTCATATTATTAGCCCTATTATGCTTATTTGATCGGTAGAACGACAATTACTATACTTATTACTCTTATTATTATAAATCTAACTCATATTATTAGCCATATTATGCTTATATTATCGATAGAACGACAATTACTATACTTATTACGCTTATTATTATCCATCTAACTCATTTTATTAGCCATATTATGCTTATATGATCGATAGAACGAGAATTACTATACTCTCTACTCTTAGTATTATCAATCTAACTCATATTATTAGCCATATTATGCTTATATTATCGATAGAACGACAATTACTATACTTATTACTGTTATTATTATCAATCTAACTCATATTATTAGCCATATTATGCTTATATGATCGATAGAATGAGAATTACTATTCTCACTACTCTTAGTATTATGAGTCTAACTCATATTATTAGCCATATTATGCTTATATGATCGATAGAACGACAAATACTATACTTATTACTCTTATTATTATCAATCTAACTCATATTATTAACCATATTATGCAGATATGATCGATAGAACTACAATTACTATACTTATTACACTCACTATTATCAATCTAACTCATATTATTAACCATATTATGCAGATATGATCGATAGCACGACATTTACTATACTTATTACTCTTATTATTATCAACCTAACTCATATTATTAGCCATATTATGCTTATATGATCGATAGAACGACAATTACTATACTTATTACTGTTATTATTATCAATCTAACTCATATTATTAGCCATATTATGCTTATATGATCGATAGAATGAGAATTACTATTCTCACTACTCTTAGTATTATCACTCTAACTCATATTATTAGCCATATTATGCTTATATGATCGAGAGAACGAAATTCACTATACTTATTACTCTTATTATTATCAATCTAACTCATATTATTAGCCATATTATGCTTATATGATCGATAGAATGAGAATTACTATACTCACTACTCTTAGTATTATCACTCTAACTCATATTATTAGCCATATTATGCTTATATGATCGAGAGAACGACAATTACTATACTTATTACTCTTATTATTATCAATCTAACTCATATTATTAGCCATATTATGCTTATATGATCGATAGAACGAGAATTACTATACTCACTACTCTTAGTATTATCACTCTAACTCATATTATTAGCCATATTATGCTTATATGATCGATAGAACGACAATTACTATACTTATTACTGTTATTATTATGAATCTGACTCATATTATTGGCCATATTATGCTTATATGATCGATAGACCTACAATTACTATACTCATTACTCTTATTATTATCAATCCAACTCATATTATTACCCGTATTATGCTGATATGATCGATAGAACGACAAATACTATACTTATTACTCTTATTATTATCAATCTAACTCATATTATTAACCATATTATGCAGATATGATCGATAGAACAACAATTACTATACTCATTACTCTTATTATTATCAATCTAACTCATATTATTAACCATATTATGCTAATATGATCGATAGAACGACAATTACTATACTTATTACACTCACTATTATCAATCTAACTCATATTATTAACCATATTATGCAGATATGATCGATAGCACGACATTGACTATACTTATTACTCTTATTACTATCAACGTAACTCATATTATTAGCCATATTATGCTTATATGATCGAAAGAACGACAATCACTATACTTATTACTCTTATTATTATCAACCTAACTCATATTATTAGCCATATTATGCTTATATTATCGATAGAACGACAATTACTATACTTATTACTCTTATTATTATCAACCTAACTCATATGATTAGCCATATTATGCTTATATGATCGATAGAACGACAATTACTATACTTATTACTCTTACTCTTATCAATCTAACTCATATTATTAGCCATATTATGCTTATATGATCGACAGTACGATAATTACTATACTCATTACTCTTATTATTATCAATCTAACTCATATTATTAGCCATATTATGCTTAAATGATCGATAGAACTACAATTACTATACTCATTACTCTTATTATTATCAACGTAACTCATATTATTAGCCATATTATGCTTATATGATCGAAAGAACGACAATCACAATACTTATTGCTCTTATTATTATCAACCTAACTCATATTATTAGCCATATTATGCTTATATTATCGATAGAACGACAATTACTATACTTATTACTCTTATTATTATCAATCTAACTCATATTATTAACCATATTATGCTAATATGATTGATAGAACGACAATTACTATACTTATTACACTCACTATTATCAATCTAACTCATATCATTAACCTTATTATGCACATATGATCGATAGCACGACATTTACTATACTTATTACTCGTATTATTATCAACCTAACTCATATTGTTAGCCATATTATGCTTATATGATCGATAGAAAGACAATCACTATACTTATTACTCTTATTATTATCTACCTAACTCATATTATTAGCCATATTATGCTTATATTATCGACAGAACGACAATTACTATACTTATTACTCTTATTATTATAAATCTAACTCATATTATTAGCCATATTATGCTTATATGATCGATAGAACGACAATTACTATACTCATTACTCTTATTATTATCAATCTAACTCATATTATTAGCCATATTATGCTTAAATGATCGATAGAACGACAATTACTATACTTATTACTCTTATTATTATCTACCCAACTCATATTATTAGCCATATTATGCTTATATTATCGATAGAACGACAATTACTATACTTATTACGCTTATTATTATCAATCTAACTCATATTATTAGCCATATTATGCTTATTTGATCGATAGAATGAGAATTACTATACTCACTACTCTTAGTATTATCAATCTAACTCATATTATTAGCCATATTATGCTTATATGATCGACAGTACGATAATTACTATACTCATTACTCTTATTATTATCAATCTAACTCATATTATGAGCCATATTATGCTTAAATGATCGATAGAACGACAATTACTATACTTATTACTCTTATTATTATCAATCTAACTCATATTATTAGCCATATTTTGCTAAAATGATCGATAGAACGACAATTACTATACTTATTACTCGTATTATTATCAACCTAACTCATATTGTTAGCCATATTATGCTTATATGATCGATAGAAAGACAATCACTATACTTATTACTCTTATTATTATCTACCTAACTCATATTATTAGCCATATTATGCTTATATTATCGATAGAACGACAATTACTATACTTATTACTCTTATTATTATAAATCTAACTCATATTATTAGCCATATTATGCTTATATGATCGATAGAACGACAATTACTATACTCATTACTCTTATTATTATCAATCTAACTCATATTATTAGCCATATTATGCTTAAATGATCGATAGAACGACAATTACTCTACTTATTACTCTTATTATTATCTACCCAACTCATATTATTAGCCATATTATGCTTATATTATCGATAGAACGACAATTACTATACTTATTACGCTTATTATGATCAATCTAACTCATATTATTAGCCATATTATGCTTATTTGATCGATAGAATGAGAATTACTATACTCACTACTCTTAGTATTATCAATCTAACTCATATTATTAGCCATATTATGCTTATATGATCGACAGTACGACAATTACTATACTCATTACTCTTATTATTATCAATCTAACTCATATTATGAGCCATATTATGCTTAAATGATCGATAGAACGACAATTACAATACTTATTACTCTTATTATTATCAATCTAACTCATATTATTAGCCATATTTTGCTAAAATGATCGATAGAACGACAATTACTATTCTTATTACTCTTATTATTATCAATCTAACTCATATTGTTAGCCATATTATGCTTATATGATCGATAGAAAGACAATCACTATACTTATTACTCTTATTATTATCTACCTAACTCATATTATTAGCCATATTATGCTTATATTATCGATACAACGACAATTACTATACTTATTACTCTTATTATTATAAATCTAACTCATATTATTAGCCATATTATGCTTATATGATCGATAGAACGAGAATTACTATACTCACTACTCTTAGTATTATCAATCTAACTCATATTATTAGCCATATTATGCGTTTATGATCGATAGAACGAGAATTACTATACTCACTACTCTTAGTATTATCAATCTAACTCATATTATTAGCCATATTATGCTTATCTGATCGATAGAACGAGAATTACTATACTCACTACTCTTATTATTATCAATCTAACTCATATTATTAGCCATATTATGCTTAAATGATCGATAGAACGACAATTACTATACTCATTACTCTTATTATTATCAATCTAACTCATATTATTAACCATATTATGCAGATATGATCGATAGAACTACAATTACTATACTCATTACTCTTATTATTATCAATCTAACTCATATTATTAGCCATATTATGCTTAAATGATCGATAGAACTACAATTACTATACTCATTACTCTTATTATTATCAATCTAACTCATATTATTAGCCATATTATGCTTATCTGATCGATAGAACGAGAATTACTATACTCACTACTCTTAGTATTATCAATCTAACTCATATTATTAGCCATATTATGCTTATATTATCGATAGAACGACAAGTACTATACTCATTACTCTTATTATTATCAATCTAACTCATGCTATTAGCCATATTATGGTTATATGATCGATATAACGACAATTACTATACTTATTACTCTTATTATTGTCAATCTAACTCATATTATTAGCCATATTATGCTTATATGATCGATAGAACGAGAATTACTATACTCACTACTCTTAGTATTATCAATCTAACTCATATTATTAGCCATATTATGGTTATATTATCGATAGAACGACAATTACTATACTTATTACTGTTATTATTATGAATCTAACTCATATTATTGACCATATTATGCAGATATGATCGATAGAACTACAATTACTATACACATTACTCTTATTATTATCTATCTAACTCATATTATTAGCCATATTATGCTTATATGATCGATAGAATGAGAATTACTATACTCACTACTCTTAGTATTATCAATCTAACTTATACTATTAGCCATATTATGCTTATATGATCGATAGAACGACAATTACTATACTCATTACTCTTATTATTATCAATCCAACTCATATTATTAGCCATATTATGCTTATATGATCGATAGAACGAGAATTACTATACTCACTACCCTTAGTATTATCAGTCTAACTCATATTATTAGCCATATTATGCTTATATTATCGATAGAACGACAATTACTATACTTATTACTCTTATTGTTATCAATCTAACTCATATTATTAGCCATATTATGCTTAAATGATCGATAGAACGACAATTACTATACTCATTACTCTTATTATTATCAATCTAACTCATATTATTAACCATATTATGCAGATATGATCGATAGAACTACAATTACTATACTCATTACTCTTATTATTATCAATCTAACTCATGCTATTAGCCATATTATGGTTATATGATCGATATAACGACAATTACTATACTTATTACTCTTATTATTGTCAATCTAACTCATATTATTAGCCATATTATGCTTATATGATCGATAGAACGAGAATTACTATACTCACTACTCTTAGTATTATCAATCTAACTCATATTATTAGCCATATTATGGTTATATTATCGATAGAACGACAATTACTATACTTATTACTGTTATTATTATGAATCTAACTCATATTATTAACCATATTATGCAGATATGATCGATAGAACTACAATTACTATACACATTACTCTTATTATTATCTATCTAACTCATATTATTAGCCATATTATGCTTATATGATCGATAGAATGAGAATTACTATACTCACTACTCTTAGTATTATCAATCTAACTTATACTATTAGCCATATTATGCTTATATGATCGATAGAACGACAATTACTATACTCATTACTCTTATTATTATCAATCCAACTCATATTATTAGCCATATTATGCTTATATGATCGATAGAACGAGAATTACTATACTCACTACCCTTAGTATTATCAGTCTAACTCATATTATTAGCCATATTATGCTTATATTATCGATAGAACGACAATTACTATACTTATTACTCTTATTATTATCTATCTAACTCATATTATTAGCCATATTATGCTTATATGATCGATAGAACGACAATTACTATACTTATTACTCTTATTATTATCAATCTAACTCATATTATTAGCCATATTATGCTTAAATGATCGATAGAACGACAATTACTATACTTATTATTCTTATTTTTATCAACCTAACACATATTATTAGCCATATTATGCTTATATGATCGACAGAACGACAATTACTATACTTATTACACTCACTGTTATCAATCTAACTCACATTATTAACCATATTATGCTAATTTGATCGATAGAACGACAATCACTATACTTATTACTCTTACTATTATCAATCTAACTCATATTATTAGCCATATTATGCATATATGATCGATAGAACGACAATTACTGTACTTACTACTCTTATCATTATCGATCTAACTCATATTATTAGCCATATTATGCTTATATTATCGATAGAACGGCAATTACTGTACTTATTACTGTTATTATTATCAATCTAACTCATATTATTAGCCATATTATGTTTAAATGATCGATAGAACGACTATTAGTATACTTATTACTATTATTATTATCAATCTTACTCATATTATTAGCCATATTATGCTTATATGATCGATAGAACGACAATTACTATACTCATTACTCTTATTATTATCAATCCAACTCATATTATTAGCCATATTATGCTTATATGATCGATAGAACGAGAATTACTATACTCACTACCCTTAGTATTATCAGTCTAACTCATATTATTAGCCATATTATGCTTATATTATCGATAGAACGACAATTACTATACTTATTACTCTTATTATTATCTATCTAACTCATATTATTAGCCATATTATGCTTATATGATCCATAGAACGACAATTACTATACTTATTACTCTTATTATTATCAATCCAACTCATATTATTAGCCATATTATGCTTATATGATCGATAGAACGAGAATTACTATACTCACTACCCTTAGTATTATCAGTCTAACTCATATTATTAGCCATATTATGCTTATATTATCGATAGAACGACAATTACTATACTTATTACTCTTATTATTATCAATCTGACTCATATTATTAGCCATATTATGCTTAAATGACCGATAGAACGACAATTACTATACTTATTACTCTTATTATTATCAATCCAACTCATATTATTAGCCATATTATGCTTATATTATCGATAGAACGACAATTACTATACTTATTACTCTTATTATTATCAATCTGACTCATATTATTAGCCATATTATGCCTATATGATCGATAGAACGACAATTACTATACTTATTAGTCTTACTATTATCAATCTAACTCATATTATTAGCCATATTATGCATATATGATCGATAGAACGACAATTACTGTACTTATGACTCTTATCATTATCGATCTAACTCATATTATTAGCCATATTACGCTTATATTATCGATAGAACGACAATTACTGTACTTATTACTGTTATTATTATCAATCTAACTCATATTATTAGCCATATTATGCTTATTTGATCGATAGAACGACAATTACTATACTTATTACACTTACTATTTTGAATGTAACTCAAATTATTAGCCATATTATGCTTATATGATCGACAGAACGACAATTACTATACTTATTACACTCACTGTTATCAATCTGACTCACATTATTAACCATATTATGCAGATATGATCGATAGCACGACATTTACTGTACTTATTACTCTTATTATTATCAATCTAACTCATATTATTAGTCATATTATGCTTAAATGATCGATAGAACGACAATTACTATCCTTATTACTCTTATTATTATCAATCTAACTCATATTATTAGCCATATTATGCATATATGATCGATAGAACGACAATTACTGTACTTATTACTCTTATCATTATCGATCTAACTCATATTATTAGCAATATTATGCTTATATTATCGATAGAACGACAATTACTGTACTTATTACTGTTATTATTATCAATCTAACTCATATTATTAGCCATATTATGCATATATGATCGATAGAACGACAATCACTATACTTATTACTCTTACTATTATCAATCTAACTCATATTATTAGCCATATTATGCATATATGATCGATAGAACGACAATTACTGTACTTACTACTCTTATCATTATCGATCTAACTCATATTATTAGCCATATTATGCTTATATTATCGATAGAACGACAATTACTGTACTTATTACTGTTATTATTATCAATCTAACTCATATTATTAGCCATATTATGCTTTAATGATCGATAGAACGACTATTAGTATACTTATTACTATTATTATTATCAATCTTACTCATATTATTAGCCATATTGTGCTTATATGATCGATAGAACGACAAATACTATACTTATTACTCTTATTATTATCAATCTAACTCATATTATTAACCATATTATGCTTATATGATCGATAGAACGACAATTACTATACTTATTACACACACTTTTATCAATCTAACTCATATTATTAACCATATTATGCTGATTTGATCGATAGAACGACAATCACTATACTTATTACTGTTATTATTATCAATCTAACTCATATTATTAGCCATATTATGCTTAAATGATCGATAGAACGACTATTAGTATACTTATTACTCTTATTATTATCAACCTAACTCATATTATTAGCCATATTATGCTTATATGATCGATAGAACGACAATTACTATACTTATTATTCTTATTTTTATCAACCTAACTCATATTATTAGCCATATTATGCTTAAATGATCGATAGAACGACAATTACTATACTTATTACTCTTATTATTATAAATCTAACTCATATTATTAACCATATTATGCAGATATAATCCATAGAACTACAATTACTATACTCAATACTCTTATTATTATCAATCTAACTCATATTATTAACCATATTATGCATATATGATCGATAGAACGACAATTACTATCCTTATTACTCTTATTATTATCAATCTAACTCATATTATTAGCCATATTATGCTTATATTATCGATAGAACGGCAATTACTGTACTTATTACTGTTATTATTATCAATCTAACTCATATTATTAGCCATATTATGCTTAAATGATCGATAGAACGACTATTAGTATACTTATTACTATTATTATTATCAATCTTACTCATATTATTAGCCATATTATGCTTATATGATCGATAGAACGACAATTACTATACTTATTACTCTTATTATTATCAATCTAACTCATATTATTAACCATATTATGCTTATATGATCGATAGAACGACAATTACTATACTTATTACTCTTATTATTATCAACCTAACTCATATTATTAGCCATATTATGCTTATATGATCGATAGAACGACAATTACTATACTTATGATTCTTATTTTTATCAACCTAACTCATATTATTAGCCATATTATGCTTAAATGATCGATAGAACGACAATTACTATACTTATTACTCTTATTATTATGAATCTAACTCATATTATTAACCATATTATGCAGATATAATCCATAGAACTACAATTACTATACTCATTACTCTTATTATTATCAATCTAACTCATATTATTAACCATATTATGAATATATGATCGATAGAACGACAATTACTATACTTATTACACTCACTATTATCAATCTAACTCATGTTATTAACCATATTATGCAGATATGATCGATAGCGCGACATTTACTATACTTATTACTCTTATTATTATCAATCTAACTCATATTATTAGCCATATTATGCTTAAATGATCGATAGAACGACAATTACTATACTTATTATTCTTATTTTTATCAACCTAACACATATTATTAGCCATATTATGCTTATATGATCGACAGAACGACAATTACTATACTTATTACACTCACTGTTATCAATCTAACTCACATTATTAACCATATTATGCTAATTTGATCGATAGAACGACAATCACTATACTTATTACTCTTACTATTATCAATCTAACTCATATTATTAGCCATATTATGCATATATGATCGATAGAACGACAATTACTGTACTTACTACTCTTATCATTATCGATCTAACTCATATTATTAGCCATATTATGCTTATATTATCGATAGAACGGCAATTACTGTACTTATTACTGTTATTATTATCAATCTAACTCATATTATTAGCCATATTATGTTTAAATGATCGATAGAACGACTATTAGTATACTTATTACTATTATTATTATCAATCTTACTCATATTATTAGAAATATTATGCTTATATGATCGATAGAACGACAATTACTATACTTATTACTGTTATTATTATCAATCTAACTCATATTATTAGAAATATTATGCTTATATGATCGATAGAATGAGAATTACTATTCTCACTACTCTTAGTATTATGAGTCTAACTCATATTATTAGCCATATTATGCTTATATGATCGATAGAACGACAAATACTATACTTATTACTCTTATTATTATCAATCTAACTCATATTATTAACCATATTATGCAGATATGATCGATAGAACTACAATTACTATACTTATTACACTCACTGTTATCAATCTAACTCACATTATTAACCATATTATGCTAATTTGATCGATAGAACGACAATCACTATACTTATTACTCTTACTATTATCAATCTAACTCATATTATTAGCCATATTATGCATATATGATCGATAGAACGACAATTACTATACTTATTACTCTTATTATTATCAACCTAACTCATATTATTAGCCATATTATGCTTATATGATCGATAGAATGAGAATTACTATTCTCACTACTCTTAGTATTATCACTCTAACTCATATTATTAGCCATATTATGCTTATATGATCGATAGAACGAGAATTACTATACTCTCTACTCTTAGTATTATCAATCTAACTCATATTATTAGCCATATTATGCTTATATTATCGATAGAACGACAATTACTATACTTATTACTGTTATTATTATCAATCTAACTCATATTATTAGCCATATTATGCTTATATGATCGATAGAATGAGAATTACTATTCTCACTACTCTTAGTATTATGAGTCTAACTCATATTATTAGCCATATTATGCTTATATGATCGATAGAACGACAAATACTATACTTATTACTCTTATTATTATCAATCTAACTCATATTATTAGCCATATTATGCTTATATGATCGATAGAACGAGAATTACTATACTCTCTACTCTTAGTATTATCAATCTAACTCATATTATTAGCCATATTATGCTTATATTATCGATAGAACGACAATTACTATACTTATTACTGTTATTATTATCAATCTAACTCATATTATTAGAAATATTATGCTTATATGATCGATAGAATGAGAATTACTATTCTCACTACTCTTAGTATTATGAGTCTAACTCATATTATTAGCCATATTATGCTTATATGATCGATAGAACGACAAATACTATACTTATTACTCTTATTATTATCAATCTAACTCATATTATTAACCATATTATGCAGATATGATCGATAGAACTACAATTACTATACTTATTACACTCACTATTATCAATCTAACTCATATTATTAACCATATTATGCAGATATGATCGATAGCACGACATTTACTATACTTATTACTCTTATTATTATCAACCTAACTCATATTATTAGCCATATTATGCTTATATGATCGATAGAACGACAATTACTATACTTATTACTGTTATTATTATCAATCTAACTCATATTATTAGCCATATTATGCTTATATGATCGATAGAATGAGAATTACTATTCTCACTACTCTTAGTATTATCACTCTAACTCTTATTATTAGCCATATTATGCTTATATGATCGAGAGAACGAAAATCACTATACTTATTACTCTTATTATTATCAATCTAACTCATATTATTAGCCATATTATGCTTATATGATCGATAGAATGAGAATTACTATACTCACTACTCTTAGTATTATCACTCTAACTCATATTATTAGCCATATTATGCTTATATGATCGAGAGAACGACAATTACTATACTTATTACTCTTATTATTATCAATCTAACTCATATTATTAGCCATATTATGCTTATATGATCGATAGAACGAGAATTACTATACTCACTACTCTTAGTATTATCACTCTAACTCATATTATTAGCCATATTATGCTTATATGATCGATAGAACGACAATTACTATACTTATTACTGTTATTATTATGAATCTGACTCATATTATTGGCCATATTATGCTTATATGATCGATAGACCTACAATTACTATACTCATTACTCTTATTATTATCAATCCAACTCATATTATTAACCGTATTATGCTGATATGATCGATAGAACGACAAATACTATACTTATTACTCTTATTATTATCAATCTAACTCATATTATTAGCCATATTATGCTTATATGATCGATAGAACGACAATTACTATACTTATTACTCTTACTCTTATCAATCTAACTCATATTATTAGCCATATTATGCTTATATGATCGACAGTACGATAATTACTATACTCATTACTCTTATTATTATCAATCTAACTCATATTATTAGCCATATTATGCTTAAATGATCGATAGAACTACAATTACTATACTCATTACTCTTATTATTATCAACGTAACTCATATTATTAGCCATATTATGCTTATATGATCGAAAGAACGACAATCACAATACTTATTGCTCTTATTATTATCAACCTAACTCATATTATTAGCCATATTATGCTTATATTATCGATAGAACGACAATTACTATACTTATTACTCTTATTATTATCAATCTAACTCATATTATTAACCATATTATGCTAATGTGATTGATAGAACGACAATTACTATACTTATTACACTCACTATTATCAATCTAACTCATATCATTAACCTTATTATGCACATATGATCGATAGCACGACATTTACTATACTTATTACTCGTATTATTATCAACCTAACTCATATTGTTAGCCATATTATGCTTATATGATCGATAGAAAGACAATCACTATACTTATTACTCTTATTATTATCTACCTAACTCATATTATTAGCCATATTATGCTTATATTATCGACAGAACGACAATTACTATACTTATTACTCTTATTATTATAAATCTAACTCATATTATTAGCCATATTATGCTTATATGATCGATAGAACGACAATTACTATACTCATTACTCTTATTATTATCAATCTAACTCATATTATTAGCCATAAATTGCTTAAATGATCGATAGAACGACAATTACTATACTTATTACTCTTATTATTATCTACCCAACTCATATTATTAGCCATATTATGCTTATATTATCGATAGAACGACAATTACTATACTTATTACGCTTATTATTATCAATCTAACTCATATTATTAGCCATATTATGCTTATTTGATCGATAGAATGAGAATTACTATACTCACTACTCTTAGTATTATCAATCTAACTCATATTATTAGCCATATTATGCTTATATGATCGACAGTACGATAATTACTATACTCATTACTCTTATTATTATCAATCTAACTCATATTATGAGCCATATTATGCTTAAATGATCGATAGAACGACAATTACTATACTTATTACTC
The DNA here is from genome assembly GCF_050947335.1 of Megachile rotundata. NCBI lineage: Eukaryota > Metazoa > Arthropoda > Insecta > Hymenoptera > Megachilidae > Megachile > Megachile rotundata. The sequence goes on from NW_027473850.1 coordinate 38,302, forward strand.
TTATTATTATCAATCTAACTCATATTATTAGCCATATTTTGCTAAAATGATCGATAGAACGACAATTACTATACTTATTACTCGTATTATTATCAACCTAACTCATATTGTTAGCCATATTATGCTTATATGATCGATAGAAAGACAATCACTATACTTATTACTCTTATTATTATCTACCTAACTCATATTATTAGCCATATTATGCTTATATTATCGATAGAACGACAATTACTATACTTATTACTCTTATTATTATAAATCTAACTCATATTATTAGCCATATTATGCTTATATGATCGATAGAACGACAATTACTATACTCATTACTCTTATTATTATCAATCTAACTCATATTATTAGCCATATTATGCTTAAATGATCGATAGAACGACAATTACTCTACTTATTACTCTTATTATTATCTACCCAACTCATATTATTAGCCATATTATGCTTATATTATCGATAGAACGACAATTACTATACTTATTACGCTTATTATGATCAATCTAACTCATATTATTAGCCATATTATGCTTATTTGATCGATAGAATGAGAATTACTATACTCACTACTCTTAGTATTATCAATCTAACTCATATTATTAGCCATATTATGCTTATATGATCGACAGTACGACAATTACTATACTCATTACTCTTATTATTATCAATCTAACTCATATTATGAGCCATATTATGCTTAAATGATCGATAGAACGACAATTACAATACTTATTACTCTTATTATTATCAATCTAACTCATATTATTAGCCATATTTTGCTAAAATGATCGATAGAACGACAATTACTATTCTTATTACTCTTATTATTATCAATCTAACTCATATTGTTAGCCATATTATGCTTATATGATCGATAGAAAGACAATCACTATACTTATTACTCTTATTATTATCTACCTAACTCATATTATTAGCCATATTATGCTTATATTATCGATAGAACGACAATTACTATACTCATTACTCTTATTATTATCAATCTAACTCATATTATTAGCCATATTATGCTTAAATGATCGATAGAACTACAATTACTATACTCATTACTCTTATTATTATCAATCTAACTCATATTATTAGCCATATTATGCTTATCTGATCGATAGAACGAGAATTACTATACTCACTACTCTTAGTATTATCACTCTAACTCATATTATTAGCCATATTATGCTTATATGATCGAGAGAACGACAATTACTATACTTATTACTCTTATTATTATCAATCTAACTCATATTATTAGCCATATTATGCTTATATGATCGATAGAACGAGAATTACTATACTCACTACTCTTAGTATTATCACTCTAACTCATATTATTAGCCATATTATGCTTATATGATCGATAGAACGACAATTACTATACTTATTACTGTTATTATTATGAATCTGACTCATATTATTGGCCATATTATGCTTATATGATCGATAGACCTACAATTACTATACTCATTACTCTTATTATTATCAATCCAACTCATATTATTAACCGTATTATGCTGATATGATCGATAGAACGACAAATACTATACTTATTACTCTTATTATTATCAATCTAACTCATATTATTAGCCATATTATGCTTATATGATCGATAGAACGACAATTACTATACTTATTACTCTTACTCTTATCAATCTAACTCATATTATTAGCCATATTATGCTTATATGATCGACAGTACGATAATTACTATACTCATTACTCTTATTATTATCAATCTAACTCATATTATTAGCCATATTATGCTTAAATGATCGATAGAACTACAATTACTATACTCATTACTCTTATTATTATCAACGTAACTCATATTATTAGCCATATTATGCTTATATGATCGAAAGAACGACAATCACAATACTTATTGCTCTTATTATTATCAACCTAACTCATATTATTAGCCATATTATGCTTATATTATCGATAGAACGACAATTACTATACTTATTACTCTTATTATTATCAATCTAACTCATATTATTAACCATATTATGCTAATGTGATTGATAGAACGACAATTACTATACTTATTACACTCACTATTATCAATCTAACTCATATCATTAACCTTATTATGCACATATGATCGATAGCACGACATTTACTATACTTATTACTCGTATTATTATCAACCTAACTCATATTGTTAGCCATATTATGCTTATATGATCGATAGAAAGACAATCACTATACTTATTACTCTTATTATTATCTACCTAACTCATATTATTAGCCATATTATGCTTATATTATCGACAGAACGACAATTACTATACTTATTACTCTTATTATTATAAATCTAACTCATATTATTAGCCATATTATGCTTATATGATCGATAGAACGACAATTACTATACTCATTACTCTTATTATTATCAATCTAACTCATATTATTAGCCATAAATTGCTTAAATGATCGATAGAACGACAATTACTATACTTATTACTCTTATTATTATCTACCCAACTCATATTATTAGCCATATTATGCTTATATTATCGATAGAACGACAATTACTATACTTATTACGCTTATTATTATCAATCTAACTCATATTATTAGCCATATTATGCTTATTTGATCGATAGAATGAGAATTACTATACTCACTACTCTTAGTATTATCAATCTAACTCATATTATTAGCCATATTATGCTTATATGATCGACAGTACGATAATTACTATACTCATTACTCTTATTATTATCAATCTAACTCATATTATGAGCCATATTATGCTTAAATGATCGATAGAACGACAATTACTATACTTATTACTCTTATTATTATCAATCTAACTCATATTATTAGCCATATTTTGCTAAAATGATCGATAGAACGACAATTACTATACTTATTACTCGTATTATTATCAACCTAACTCATATTGTTAGCCATATTATGCTTATATGATCGATAGAAAGACAATCACTATACTTATTACTCTTATTATTATCTACCTAACTCATATTATTAGCCATATTATGCTTATATTATCGATAGAACGACAATTACTATACTTATTACTCTTATTATTATAAATCTAACTCATATTATTAGCCATATTATGCTTATATGATCGATAGAACGACAATTACTATACTCATTACTCTTATTATTATCAATCTAACTCATATTATTAGCCATATTATGCTTAAATGATCGATAGAACGACAATTACTCTACTTATTACTCTTATTATTATCTACCCAACTCATATTATTAGCCATATTATGCTTATATTATCGATAGAACGACAATTACTATACTTATTACGCTTATTATGATCAATCTAACTCATATTATTAGCCATATTATGCTTATTTGATCGATAGAATGAGAATTACTATACTCACTACTCTTAGTATTATCAATCTAACTCATATTATTAGCCATATTATGCTTATATGATCGACAGTACGACAATTACTATACTCATTACTCTTATTATTATCAATCTAACTCATATTATGAGCCATATTATGCTTAAATGATCGATAGAACGACAATTACAATACTTATTACTCTTATTATTATCAATCTAACTCATATTATTAGCCATATTTTGCTAAAATGATCGATAGAACGACAATTACTATTCTTATTACTCTTATTATTATCAATCTAACTCATATTGTTAGCCATATTATGCTTATATGATCGATAGAAAGACAATCACTATACTTATTACTCTTATTATTATCTACCTAACTCATATTATTAGCCATATTATGCTTATATTATCGATAGAACGACAATTACTATACTCATTACTCTTATTATTATCAATCTAACTCATATTATTAGCCATATTATGCTTAAATGATCGATAGAACTACAATTACTATACTCATTACTCTTATTATTATCAATCTAACTCATATTATTAGCCATATTATGCTTATCTGATCGATAGAACGAGAATTACTATACTCACTACTCTTAGTATTATCAATCTAACTCATATTATTAGCCATATTATGCTTATATTATCGATAGAACGACAATTACTGTACTCATTACTCTTATTATTATCAATCTAACTCATGCTATTAGCCATATTATGGTTATATGATCGATATAACGACAATTACTATACTTATTACTCTTATTATTGTCAATCTAACTCATATTATTAGCCATATTATGCTTATATGATCGATAGAACGAGAATTACTATACTCACTACTCTTAGTATTATCAATCTAACTCATATTATTAGCCATATTATGGTTATATTATCGATAGAACGACAATTACTATACTTATTACTGTTATTATTATGAATCTAACTGATATTATTGACCATATTATGCAGATATGATCGATAGAACTACAATTACTATACACATTACTCTTATTATTATCTATCTAACTCATATTATTAGCCATATTATGCTTATATGATCGATAGAATGAGAATTACTATACTCACTACTCTTAGTATTATCAATCTAACTTACACTATTAGCCATATTATGCTTATATGATCGATAGAACGACAATTACTATACTCATTACTCTTATTATTATCAATCCAACTCACATTATTAGCCATATTATGCTTATATGATCGATAGAACGAGAATTACTATACTCACTACCCTTAGTATTATCAGTCTAACTCATATTATTAGCCATATTATGCTTATATTATCGATAGAACGACAATTACTATACTTATTACTCTTATTATTATCAATCTAACTCATATTATTAGCCATATTATGCTTAAATGATCGATAGAACGACAATTACTATACTCATTACTCTTATTATTATCAATCTAACTCATATTATTAACCATATTATGCAGATATGATCGATAGAACTACAATTACTATACTCATTACTCTTATTATTATCAATCTAACTCATGCTATTAGCCATATTATGGTTATATGATCGATATAACGACAATTACTATACTTATTACTCTTATTATTGTCAATCTAACTCATATTATTAGCCATATTATGCTTATATGATCGATAGAACGAGAATTACTATACTCACTACTCTTAGTATTATCAATCTAACTCATATTATTAGCCATATTATGGTTATATTATCGATAGAACGACAATTACTATACTTATTACTGTTATTATTATGAATCTAACTCATATTATTAACCATATTATGCAGATATGATCGATAGAACTACAATTACTATACACATTACTCTTATTATTATCTATCTAACTCATATTATTAGCCATATTATGCTTATATGATCGATAGAATGAGAATTACTATACTCACTACTCTTAGTATTATCAATCTAACTTATACTATTAGCCATATTATGCTTATATGATCGATAGAACGACAATTACTATACTCATTACTCTTATTATTATCAATCCAACTCATATTATTAGCCATATTATGCTTATATGATCGATAGAACGAGAATTACTATACTCACTACCCTTAGTATTATCAGTCTAACTCATATTATTAGCCATATTATGCTTATATTATCGATAGAACGACAATTACTATACTTATTACTCTTATTATTATCTATCTAACTCATATTATTAGCCATATTATGCTTATATGATCGATAGAACGACAATTACTATACTTATTACTCTTATTATTATCAATCTAACTCATATTATTAGCCATATTATGCTTATATGATCGACAGAACGACAATTACTATACTTATTACACTCACTGTTATCAATCTAACTCACATTATTAACCATATTATGCTAATTTGATCGATAGAACGACAATCACTATACTTATTACTCTTACTATTATCAATCTAACTCATATTATTAGCCATATTATGCATATATGATCGATAGACCGACAATTACTGTACTTACTACTCTTATCATTATCGATTTAACTCATATTATTAGCCATATTATGCTTATATTATCGATAGAACGGCAATTACTGTACTTATTACTGTTATTATTATCAATCTAACTCATATTATTAGCCATATTATGCTTATATTATCGAAAGAACGACAATTACTATACTTATTACTCTTATTATTATCTATCTAACTCATATTATTAGCCATATTATGCTTATATGATCGATAGAACGACAATTACTATACTTATTACTCTTATTATTATCAATCCAACTCATATTATTAGCCATATTATGCTTATATGATCGATAGAACGAGAATTACTATACTCACTACCCTTAGTATTATCAGTCTAACTCATATTATTAGCCATATTATGCTTATATTATCGATAGAACGACAATTACTATACTTATTACTCTTATTATTATCAATCTGACTCATATTATTAGCCATATTATGCTTAAATGACCGATAGAACGACAATTACTATACTTATTACTCTTATTATTATCAATCCAACTCATATTATTAGCCATATTATGCTTATATTATCGATAGAACGACAATTACTATACTTATTACTCTTATTATTATCAATCTGACTCATATTATTAGCCATATTATGCCTATATGATCGATAGAACGACAATTACTATACTTATTAGTCTTACTATTATCAATCTAACTCATATTATTAGCCATATTATGCATATATGATCGATAGAACGACAATTACTGTACTTATGACTCTTATCATTATCGATCTAACTCATATTATTAGCCATATTACGCTTATATTATCGATAGAACGACAATTACTGTACTTATTACTGTTATTATTATCAATCTAACTCATATTATTAGCCATATTATGCTTATTTGATCGATAGAACGACAATTACTATACTTATTACACTTACTATTTTGAATGTAACTCAAATTATTAGCCATATTATGCTTATATGATCGACAGAACGACAATTACTATACTTATTACACTCACTGTTATCAATCTGACTCACATTATTAACCATATTATGCAGATATGATCGATAGCACGACATTTACTGTACTTATTATTCTTATTATTATCAATCTAACTCATATTATTAGTCATATTATGCTTAAATGATCGATAGAACGACAATTACTATCCTTATTACTCTTATTATTATCAATCTAACTCATATTATTAGCCATATTATGCATATATGATCGATAGAACGACAATTACTGTACTTATTACTCTTATCATTATCGATCTAACTCATATTATTAGCAATATTATGCTTATATTATCGATAGAACGACAATTACTGTACTTATTACTGTTATTATTATCAATCTAACTCATATTATTAGCCATATTATGCATATATGATCGATAGAACGACAATCACTATACTTATTACTCTTACTATTATCAATCTAACTCATATTATTAGCCATATTATGCATATATGATCGATAGAACGACAATTACTGTACTTACTACTCTTATCATTATCGATCTAACTCATATTATTAGCCATATTATGCTTATATTATCGATAGAACGACAATTACTGTACTTATTACTGTTATTATTATCAATCTAACTCATATTATTAGCCATATTATGCTTTAATGATCGATAGAACGACTATTAGTATACTTATTACTATTATTATTATCAATCTAACTCATATTATTAACCATATTATGCTTATATGATCGATAGAACGACAATTACTATACTTATTACACACACTTTTATCAATCTAACTCATATTATTAACCATATTATGCTGATTTGATCGATAGAACGACAATCACTATACTTATTACTGTTATTATTATCAATCTAACTCATATTATTAGCCATATTATGCTTAAATGATCGATAGAACGACTATTAGTATACTTATTACTCTTATTATTATCAACCTAACTCATATTATTAGCCATATTATGCTTATATGATCGATAGAACGACAATTACTATACTTATTATTCTTATTTTTATCAACCTAACTCATATTATTAGCCATATTATGCTTAAATGATCGATAGAACGACAATTACTATACTTATTACTCTTATTATTATAAATCTAACTCATATTATTAACCATATTATGCAGATATAATCCATAGAACTACAATTACTATACTCATTACTCTTATTATTATCAATCTAACTCATATTATTAACCATATTATGCATATATGATCGATAGAACGACAATTACTATCCTTATTACTCTTATTATTATCAATCTAACTCATATTATTAGCCATATTATGCTTATATTATCGATAGAACGGCAATTACTGTACTTATTACTGTTATTATTATCAATCTAACTCATATTATTAGCCATATTATGCTTAAATGATCGATAGAACGACTATTAGTATACTTATTACTATTATTATTATCAATCTTACTCATATTATTAGCCATATTATGCTTATATGATCGATAGAACGACAATTACTATACTTATTACTCTTATTATTATCAATCTAACTCATATTATTAACCATATTATGCTTATATGATCGATAGAACGACAATTACTATACTTATTACTCTTATTATTATCAACCTAACTCATATTATTAGCCATATTATGCTTATATGATCGATAGAACGACAATTACTATACTTATGATTCTTATTTTTATCAACCTAACTCATATTATTAGCCATATTATGCTTAAATGATCGATAGAACGACAATTACTATACTTATTACTCTTATTATTATGAATCTAACTCATATTATTAACCATATTATGCAGATATAATCCATAGAACTACAATTACTATACTCATTACTCTTATTATTATCAATCTAACTCATATTATTAACCATATTATGAATATATGATCGATAGAACGACAATTACTATACTTATTACACTCACTATTATCAATCTAACTCATGTTATTAACCATATTATGCAGATATGATCGATAGCGCGACACTTACTATACTTATTACTCTTATTATTATCAATCTAACTCATATTATTAGCCATATTATGCTTAAATGATCGATAGAACGACAATTACTATACTTATTATTCTTATTTTTATCAACCTAACACATATTATTAGCCATATTATGCTTATATGATCGATAGAACGACAATTACTATACTTATTACACTCACTGTTATCAATCTAACTCACATTATTAACCATATTATGCTAATTTGATCGATAGAACGACAATCACTATACTTATTACTCTTACTATTATCAATCTAACTCATATTATTAGCCATATTATGCATATATGATCGATAGAACGACAATTACTGTACTTACTACTCTTATCATTATCGATCTAACTCATATTATTAGCCATATTATGCTTATATTATCGATAGAACGGCAATTACTGTACTTATTACTGTTATTATTATCAATCTAACTCATATTATTAGCCATATTATGTTTAAATGATCGATAGAACGACTATTAGTATACTTATTACTATTATTATTATCAATCTTACTCATATTATTAGCCATATTATGCTTATATGATCGATAGAACGACAATTACTATACTTATTACTCTTATTATTATCAATCTAACTCACATTATTAACCATATTATGCTAATTTGATCGATAGAACGACAATCACTATACTTATTACTCTTACTATTATCAATCTAACTCATATTATTAGCCATATTATGCATATATGATCGATAGCACGACATTTACTATACTTATTACTCTTATTATTATCAATCTAACTCATATTATTAGCCATATTATGCTTAAATGATCGATAGAACGACAATTACTATCCTTATTACTCTTATTATTATCAATCTAACTCATATTATTAGCCATATTATGCTTAAATGATCGATAAAACGACAATTACTATACTTATTATTCTTATTTTTATCAACCTAACACATATTATTAGCCATATTATGCTTATATGATCGACAGAACGACAATTACTATACTTATTACACACACTGTTATCAATCTAACTCATATTATTAACCATATTATGCTGATTTGATCGATAGAACCACAATCACTATACTTATTACTCTTATTATTATCAACCTAACTCATAATATTAGCCATATTATGCTTATATGATCGACAGAACGACAATTACTATACTTATTACACTTACTATTATCAATCTAACTCATATTATTAGCCATATTATGCCTATATGATCGATAGAACGACAATTACTATACTTATTAGTCTTACTATTATCAATCTAACTCATATTATTAGCCATATTATGCTTAAATGATCGATAGAACGACTATTAGTATACTTATTACTATTATTATTATCAATCTTACTCATATTATTAGCCATATTGTGCTTATATGATCGATAGAACGACAATTACTATACTTATTACTCTTATTATTATCAATCTAACTCATATTATTAACCATATTATGCTTATATGATCGATAGAACGACAATTACTATACTTATTACACACACTGTTATCAATCTAACTCATATTATTCACCATATTATGCTGATTTGATCGATAGAACAACAATCACTATACTTATTACTGTTATTATTATCAATCTATCTCATATTATTAGCCATATTATGCTTAAATGATCGATAGAACTACAACTACTATACTTATTACTCTTATTATTATCAATCTGACTCATATTATTAGCCGTATTATGCTTATATGATCGATAGAACGACAATTACTATACTTATTATTCTTATTTTTATCAACCTAACTCATATTATTAGCCATATTATGCTTAAATGATCGATAGAACGACAATTACTATACTTATTACTCTTATTATTATAAATCTAACTCATATTATTAACCATATTATGCAGATATAATCCATAGAACTACAATTACTATACTCATTACTCTTATTATTATCAATCTAACTCATATTATTAACCATATTATGCATATATGATCGATAGAACGACAATTACTATCCCTATTACTCTTATTATTATCAATCTAACTCATATTATTAGCCATATTATGCTTATATTATCGATAGAACGGCAATTACTGTACTTATTACTGTTATTATTATCAATCTAACTCATATTATTAGCCATATTATGCTTAAATGATCGATAGAACGACTATTAGTATACTTATTACTATTATTATTATCAATCTTACTCATATTATTAGCCATATTATGCTTATATGATCGATAGAACGACAATTACTATACTTATTACTCTTATTATTATCAATCTAACTCATATTATTAACCATATTATGCTTATATGATCGATAGAACGACAATTACTATACTTATTACTCTTATTATTATCAACCTAACTCATATTATTAGCCATATTATGCTTATATGCTCGATAGAACGACAATTACTATACTTATGATTCTTATTTTTATCAACCTAACTCATATTATTAGCCATATTATGCTTAAATGATCGATAGAACGACAATTACTATACTTATTACTCTTATTATTATGAATCTAACTCATATTATTAACCATATTATGCAGATATAATCCATAGAACTACAATTACTATACACATTACTCTTATTATTATCAATCTAACTCATATTATTAACCATATTATGAATATATGATCGATAGAACGACAATTACTATACTTATTACACTCACTATTATCAATCTAACTCATGTTATTAACCATATTATGCAGATATGATCGATAGCGCGACATTTACTATACTTATTACTCTTATTATTATCAATCTAACTCATATTATTAGCCATAATATGCTTAAATGATCGATAGAACGACAATTACTATACTTATTATTCTTATTTTTATCAACCTAACACATATTATTAGCCATATTATGCTTATATGATCGACAGAACGACAATTACTATACTTATTACACTCACTGTTATCAATCTAACTCACATTATTAACCATATTATGCTAATTTGATCGATAGAACGACAATCACTATACTTATTACTCTTACTATAATCAATCTAACTCATATTATTAGCCATATTATGCATATATGATCGATAGAACGACAATTACTGTACTTACTACTCTTATCATTATCGATCTAACTCATATTATTAGCCATATTATGCTTATATTATCGATAGAACGGCAATTACTGTACTTATTACTGTTATTATTATCAATCTAACTCATATTATTAGCCATATTATGCTAATTTGATCGATAGAACGACAATCACTATACTTATTACTCTTACTATTATCAATCTAACTCATATTATTAGCGATATTATGCATATATGATCGATAGCACGACATTTACTATACTTATTACTCTTATTATTATCAATCTAACTCATATTATTAGCCATTTTATGCTTAAATGATCGATAGAACGACAATTACTATCCTTATTACTCTTATTATTATCAATCTAACTCATATTATTAGCCATATTATGCTTAAATGATCGATAAAACGACAATTACTATACTTATTATTCTTATTTTTATCAACCTAACACATATTATTAGCCATATTATGCTTATATGATCGACAGAACGACAATTACTATACTTATTACACACACTGTTATCAATCTAACTCATATTATTAACCATATTATGCTGATTTGATCGATAGAACGACAATCACTATACTTATTACTCTTATTATTATCAACCTAACTCATAATATTAGCCATATTATGCTTACATGATCGACAGAACGACAATTACTATACTTATTACACTTACTATTATCAATCTAACTCATATTATTAGCCATATTATGCCTATATGATCGATAGAACGACAATTACTATACTTATTACACTCACTATTATCAATCTAACTCATGTTATTAACCATATTATGCAGATATGATCGATAGCACGACATTTACTATACTTATTACTCTTATTATTATCAATCTAACTCATATTATTAGCCATATTATGCTTAAATGATCGATAAAACGACAATTACTATACTTATTATTCTTATTTTTATCAACCTAACACATATTATTAGCCATATTATGCTTATATGATCGACCGAACGACAATTACTATACTTATTACACACACTTTCATGAATCTAACTCATATTATTAACCATATTATGCTGATTTGATCGATAGAACCACAATCACTATACTTATTACTCTTATTATTATCAACCTAACTCATAATATTAGCCATATTATGCTTATATGATCGACAGAACGACAATTACTATACTTATTACACTTACGATTATCAATCTAACTCATATTATTAGCCATATTATGCCTATATGATCGATAGAACGACAATTACTATACTTATTAGTCTTACTATTATCAATCTAACTCATATTATTAGCCATATTATGCTTAAATGATCGATAGAACGACTATTAGTATACTTATTACTATTATTATTATCAATCTTACTCATATTATTAGCCATATTGTGCTTATATGATCGATAGAACGACAATTACTATACTTATTACTCTTATTATTATCAATCTAACTCATATTATTAACCATATTATGCTTATATGATCGATAGAACGACAATTACTATACTTATTACACACACTGTTATCAATCTAACTCATATTATTCACCATATTATGCTGATTTGATCGATAGAACAACAATCACTATACTTATTACTGTTATTATTATCAATCTATCTCATATTATTAGCCATATTATGCTTAAATGATCGATAGAACTACAACTACTATACTTATTACTCTTATTATTATCAATCTGACTCATATTATTAGCCGTATTATGCTTATATGATCGATAGAACGACAATTACTATACTCACTACTCTTATTATTATGAATCTAACTCATAATATTAGCCATATTATGCTTATATGATCGACAGAACGACAATTACTATACTTATTACACTTACTATTATAAATCTAACTCATATTATTAGCCATATTATGCCTATATGATCGATAGAACGACAATTACTACACTTATTACTCTTACTATTATCAATCTAACTAATATTATTAGCCATATTATGCATATATGATCGATAGAACGACAATTACTGTACTTATTACTCTTATCATTATCGATCTAACTCATATTATTAGCAATATTATGCTTATATTATCGATAGAACGACAATTACTGTACTTATTACTGTTATTATTATCAATCTAACTCATATTATTAGCCATATTATGCATATATGATCGATAGAACGACAATCACTATACTTATTACTCTTACTATTATCAATCTAACTCATATTATTAGCCATATTATGCATATATGATCGATAGAACGACAATTACTGTACTTACTACTCTTATCATTATCGATCTAACTCATATTATTAGCCATATTATGCTTATATTATCGATAGAACGGCAATTACTGTACTTATTACTGTTATTATTATCAATCTAACTCATATTATTAGCCATATTATGTTTAAATGATCGATAGAACGACTATTAGTATACTTATTACTATTATTATTATCAATCTTACTCATATTATTAGCCATATTATGCTTATATGATCGATAGAACGACAATTACTATACTTATTACTCTTATTATTATCAATCCAACTCACATTATTAACCATATTATGCTAATTTGATCGATAGAACGACAATCACTATACTTATTACTCTTACTATTATCAATCTAACTCATATTATTAGCCATATTATGCATATATGATCGATAGCACGACATTTACTATACTTATTACTCTTATTATTATCAATCTAACTCATATTATTAGCCATATTATGCATATATGATCGATAGAACGACAATCACTATACTTATTACTCTTACTATTATCAATCTAACTCATATTATTAGCCATATTATGCATATATGATCGATAGAACGACAATTACTGTACTTACTACTCTTATCATTATCGATCTAACTCATATTATTAGCCATATTATGCTTATATTATCGATAGAACGGCAATTACTGTACTTATTACTGTTATTATTATCAATCTAACTCATATTATTAGCCATATTATGCTTAAATGATCGATAGAACGACTATTAGTATACTTATTACTATTATTATTATCAATCTTACTCATATTATTAGCCATATTATGCTTATATGATCGATAGAACGACAATTACTATACTTATTACTCTTATTATTATCAATCTAACTCATATTATTAACCATATTATGCTTATATGATCGATAGAACGACAATTACTATACTTATTACTCTTATTATTATCAACCTAACTCATATTATTAGCCATATTATGCTTATATGATCGATAGAACGACAATTACTATACTTATGATTCTTATTTTTATCAACCTAACTCATATTATTAGCCATATTATGCTTAAATGATCGATAGAACGACAATTACTGTACTTATTACTCTTATCATTATCGATCTAACTCATATTATTAGCCATATTATGCCTATATGATCGATAGAACGACAATTACTACACTTATTACTCTTACTATTATCAATCTAACTCATATTATTAGCCATATTATGCATATATGATCGATAGAACGACAATTACTGTACTTATTACTCTTATCATTATCGATCTAACTCATATTATTAGCAATATTATGCTTATATTATCGATAGAACGACAATTACTGTACTTATTACTGTTATTATTATCAATCTAACTCATATTATTAGCCATATTATGCATATATGATCGATAGAACGACAATCACTATACTTATTACTCTTACTATTATCAATCTAACTCATATTATTAGCCATATTATGCATATATGATCGATAGAACGACAATTACTGTACTTACTACTCTTATCATTATCGATCTAACTCATATTATTAGCCATATTATGCTTATATTATCGATAGAACGGCAATTACTGTACTTATTACTGTTATTATTATCAATCTAACTCATATTATTAGCCATATTATGTTTAAATGATCGATAGAACGACTATTAGTATACTTATTACTATTATTATTATCAATCTTACTCATATTATTAGCCATATTATGCTTATATGATCGATAGAACGACAATTACTATACTTATTACTCTTATTATTATCAATCTAACTCACATTATTAACCATATTATGCTAATTTGATCGATAGAACGACAATCACTATACTTATTACTCTTACTATTATCAATCTAACTCATATTATTAGCCATATTATGCATATATGATCGATAGCACGACATTTACTATACTTATTACTCTTATTATTATCAATCTAACTCATATTATTAGCCATATTATGCATATATGATCGATAGAACGACAATCACTATACTTATTACTCTTACTATTATCAATCTAACTCATATTATTAGCCATATTATGCATATATGATCGATAAAACGACAATTACTGTACTTACTACTCTTATCATTATCGATCTAACTCATATTATTAGCCATATTATGCTTATATTATCGATAGAACGGCAATTACTGTACTTATTACTGTTATTATTATCAATCTAACTCATATTATTAGCCATATTATGCTTAAATGATCGATAGAACGACTATTAGTATACTTATTACTATTATTATTATCAATCTTACTCATATTATTAGCCATATTATGCTTATATGATCGATAGAACGACAATTACTATACTTATTACTCTTATTATTATCAATCTAACTCATATTATTAACCATATTATGCTTATATGATCGATAGAACGACAATTACTATACTTATTACTCTTATTATTATCAACCTAACTCATATTATTAGCCATATTATGCTTATATGATCGATAGAACGACAATTACTATACTTATGATTCTTATTTTTATCAACCTAACTCATATTATTAGCCATATTATGCTTAAATGATCGATAGAACGACAATTACTATACTTATTACTCTTATTATTATGAATCTAACTCATATTATTAACCATATTATGCAGATATAATCCATAGAACTACAATTACTATACTCATTACTCTTATTATTATCAATCTAACTCATATTATTAACCATATTATGAATATATGATCGATAGAACGACAATTACTATACTTATTACACTCACTATTATCAATCTAACTCATGTTATTAACCATATTATGCAGATATGATCGATAGCGCGACATTTACTATACTTATTACTCTTATTATTATCAATCTAACTCATATTATTAGCCATATTATGCTTAAATGATCGATAGAACGACAATTACTATACTTATTATTCTTATTTTTATCAACCTAACACATATTATTAGCCATATTATGCTTATATGATCGACAGAACGACAATTACTATACTTATTACACACACTGTTATCAATCTAACTCATATTATTAACCATATTATGCCGATTTGATCGATAGAACGACCATCACTATACTTATTACTCTTATTATTATCAACCTAACTCATATTATTAGCCATATTATGCTTATATGATCGATAGAACGACAATTACTATACTTATTATTCTTATTTTTATCAACCTAACTCATATTATTAGCCATATTATGATTAAATGATCGATAGAACGACAATTACTATACTTATTACTCTTATTATTATAAATCTAACTCATATTATTAACCATATTATGCAGATATAATCCATAGAACTACAATTACTATACTCATTACTCTTATCATTATCAATCTAACTCATATTATTAACCATATTATGCATATATGATCGATAGAACGACAATTACTATCCTTATTACTCTTATTATTATCAATCTAACTCATATTATTAGCCATATTATGCTTATATGATCGACAGAACGACAATTACTATACTTATTACACTCACTGTTATCAATCTAACTCACATTATTAACCATATTATGCTAATTTGATCGATAGAACGACAATCACTATACTTATTACTCTTACTATTATCAATCTAACTCATATTATTAGCCATATTATGCATATATGATCGATAGAACGACAATTACTGTACTTACTACTCTTATCATTATCGATCTAACTCATATTATTAGCCATATTATGCTTATATTATCGATAGAACGGCAATTACTGTACTTATTACTGTTATTATTATCAATCTAACTCATATTATTAGCCATATTATGCTTAAATGATCGATAGAACGACTATTAGTATACTTATTACTATTATTATTATCAATCTTACTCATATTATTAGCCATATTATGCTTATATGATCGATAGAACGACAATTACTATACTTATTACTCTTATTATTATCAATCTAACTCATATTATTAACCATATTATGCTTATATGATCGATAGAACGACAATTACTATACTTATTACTCTTATTATTATCAACCTAACTCATATTATTAGCCATATTATGCTTATATGATCGATAGAACGACAATTACTATACTTATGATTCTTATTTTTATCAACCTAACTCATATTATTAGCCATATTATGCTTAAATGATCGATAGAACGACAATTACTATACTTATTACTCTTATTATTATGAATCTAACTCATATTATTAACCATATTATGCAGATATAATCCATAGAACTACAATTACTATACTCATTTCTCTTATTATTATCAATCTAACTCATATTATTAACCATATTATGAATATATGATCGATAGAACGACAATTACTATACTTATTACACTCACTATTATCAATCTAACTCATGTTATTAACCATATTATGCAGATATGATCGATAGCGCGACATTTACTATACTTATTACTCTTATTATTATCAATCTAACTCATATTATTAGCCATATTATGCTTAAATGATCGATAGAACGACAATTACTATACTTATTATTCTTATTTTTATCAACCTAACACATATTATTAGCCATATTATGCTTATATGATCGACAGAACGACAATTACTATACTAATTACACACACTGTTATCAATCTAACTCATATTATTAACCATATTATGCCGATTTGATCGATAGAACGACCATCACTATACTTATTACTCTTATTATTATCAACCTAACTCATATTATTAGCCATATTATGCCTATATGATCGATAGAACGACAATTACTATACTTATTATTCTTATTTTTATCAACCTAACTCATATTATTAGCCATATTATGCTTAAATGATCGATAGAACGACAATCACTATACTTATTACTCTTACTACTATCAATCTAACTCATATTATTAGCCATATTATGCATATACGATCGATAGAACGACAATTACTGTACTTACTACTCTTATCATTATCGTTCTAACTCATATTATTAGCCATATTATGCTTATATTATCGATAGAACGGCAATTACTGTACTTATTACTGTTATTATTATCAATCTAACTCATATTATTAGCCATATTATGCTTAAATGATCGATAGAACGACTATTAGTATACTTATTACTATTATTATTATCAATCTTACTCATATTATTAGCCATATTATGCTTATATGATCGATAGAACGACAATTACTATACTCATTACTCTTATTATTATCAATCTAACTCATATTATTAACCATATTATGCATATATGATCGATAGAACGACAATTACTATACTTATTACACTCACTATTATCAATCTAACTCATGTTATTAACCATATTATGCAGATATGATCGATAGCACGACATTTACTATACTTATTACTCTTATTATTATCAATCTAACTCATATTATTAGCCATATTATGCTTAAATGATCGATAGAACGACAATTACTATACTTATTATTCTTATTTTTATCAACCTAACACATATTATTAGCCATATTATGCTTATATGATCGACAGAACGACAATTACTATACTTATTACACACATTGTTATCAATCTAACTCATATTATTAACCATATTATGCTGATTTGATCGATAGAACGACAATCACTATACTTATTACTCTTATTATTATCAACCTAACTCATATTATTAGCCATATTATGCTTATATGTTCGATAGAACGACAATTACTATACTTATTATTCTTATTTTTATCAACCTAACACATATTATTAGCCATATTATGCTTATGTGATCGACAGAACGACAATTACTATACTTATTACACACACTGTTATCAATCTAACTCATATTATTAACCATATTATGCTGATTTGATCGATAGAACGACAATCACTATACTTATTACTCTTATTATTATCAACCTAACTCATATTATTAGCCATATTATGCTTATATGATCGATAGAACGACAATTACTATACTTATTATTCTTATTTTTATCAACCTAACACATATTATTAGCCATATTATGCTTAAATGATCGATAGAACGACAATTACTATACTTATTACTCTTATTATTATGAATCTAACTCGTATTATTAACCATATTATGCAGATATGATCGATAGAACTACAATTACTATACTCATTACTCTTATTATTATCAATCTAACTCATATTATTAGCCATATTATGCTTATATGATCGATAGAACGACAATTACTGTACTTATTGCTCTTATCATTATCGATCTAACTCATATTATTAGCCATATTATGCTTATTTGATCGATAGAACGACAATTACTATACTTATTACTCTTATTATTATAAATCTAACTCATATTATTAGCCATATTATGCTTAAATGATCGATAGAACGACAATTACTATACTTATTACTCTTATTATTATGAATCTAACTCATGTCATTAACCATATTATGCAGATATGATCGATAGCACGACATTTACTATACTTATTACTCTTATTATTATCAATCTAACTCATATTATTAGCCATATTATGCTTAAATGATCGATAGAACGACAATTACTATACTTATTATTCTTATTTTTATCAACCTAACACATATTATTAGCCATATTATGCTTATATGATCGACAGAACGACAATTACTATACTTATTACACACACTGTTATCAATCTAACTCATATTATTAACCATATTATGCTGATTTGATCGATAGAACGACAATCACTATACTTATTACTCTTATTATTATCAACCTAACTCATATTATTAGCCATATTATGCTTATATGATCGATAGAACGACAATTACTATACTTATTATTCTTATTATTATAAATCTAACTCATATTATTAACCATATTATGCAGATATAATCCATAGAACTACAATTACCATACTCATTACTCTTATTATTATCAATCTAACTCATATTATTAACCATATTATGCATATATGATCGATAGAACGACAATTACTGTACTTATTACTCTTATTATTATCAATCTAACTCATATTATTAACCATATTATGCTTATATGATCGATAGAACGATAATTACTATACTTATTATTCTTATTTTTATCAACCTAACACATATTATTAGCCATATTATGCTTATATGATCGACAGAACGACAATTACTATACTTATTACACATACTGTTATCAATCTAACTCATATTATTAACCATATTATGCTGATTTGATCGATAGAACGACAATCACTATACTTATTACTCTTATTATTATCAACCTAACTCATATTATTAGCCATATTATGCTTATATGTTCGATAGAACGACAATTACTATACTTATTATTCTTATTTTTATCAACCTAACACATATTATTAGCCATATTATGCTTATATGATCGACAGAACGACAATTACTATACTTATTACACACACTGTTATCAATCTAACTCATATTATTAACCATATTATGCTGATTTGATCGATAGAACGACAATCACTATACTTATTACTCTTATTATTATCAACCTAACTCATATTATTAGCCATATTATGCTTATATGATCGATAGAACGACAATTACTATACTTATTATTCTTATTTTTATCAACCTAACACATATTATTAGCCATATTATGCTTAAATGATCGATAGAACGACAATTACTATACTTATTACTCTTATTATTATGAATCTAACTCGTATTATTAACCATATTATGCAGATATGATCGATAGAACTACAATTACTATACTCATTACTCTTATTATTATCAATCTAACTCATATTATTAGCCATATTATGCTTATATGATCGATAGAACGACAATTACTGTACTTATTGCTCTTATCATTATCGATCTAACTCATATTATTAGCCATATTATGCTTATTTGATCGATAGAACGACAATTACTATACTTATTACTCTTATTATTATAAATCTAACTCATATTATTAGCCATATTATGCTTAAATGATCGATAGAACGACAATTACTATACTTATTACTCTTATTATTATGAATCTAACTCATGTTATTAACCATATTATGCAGATATGATCGATAGCACGACATTTACTATACTTATTACTCTTATTATTATCAATCTAACTCATATTATTAGCCATATTATGCTTAAATGATCGATAGAACGACAATTACTATACTTATTATTCTTATTTTTATCAACCTAACACATATTATTAGCCATATTATGCTTATATGATCGACAGAACGACAATTACTATACTTATTACACACACTGTTATCAATCTAACTCATATTATTAACCATATTATGCTTATTTGATCGATAGAACGACAATCACTATACTTATTACTCTTATTATTATCAACCTAACTCATAATATTAGCCATATTATGCTTATATGATCGACAGAACGACAATTACTATACTTATTACACTCACTGTTATCAATCTAACTCACATTATTAACCATATTATGCTAATTTGATCGATAGAACGACAATCGCTATACTTATTACTCTTACTATTATCAATCTAACTCATATTATTAGCCATATTATGCATATATGGTCGATAGAACGACAATTACTGTACTTACTACTCTTATCATTATCGATCTAACTCATATTATTAGCCATATTATGCTTATATTATCGATAGAACGACAATTACTGTACTTATTACTGTTATTATTATCAATCTAACTCATATTATTAGCCATATTATGCTTAAATGATCGATAGAACGACTATTAGTATACTTATTACTATTATTATTATCAATCTTACTCATATTATTAGCCATATTATGCTTATATGATCGATAGAACGACAATTACTATACTTATTACACTCACTATTATCAATCTAACTCATATTATTCACCATATTATGCAGATATGATCGATAGAACGATAATTACTATACTTATTACTCTTATTATTATCAATCTAACTCATATTATTAGCCATATTATGCTTAAATGATCGATAGAACGACAATTACTATACTTATTATTCTTATTTTTATCAACCTAACACATATTATTAGCCATATTATGCTTATATGATCGACAGAACGACAATTACTATACTTATTACACACACTGTTATCAATCTAACTCATATTATTAACCATATTATGCTGATTTGATCGATAGAACAACAATCACTATACTTATTACTCTTATTATTATCAACCTAACTCATAATATTAGCCATATTATGCTTATATGATCGACAGAACGGCAATTACTATACTTATTACACTTACTATTATCAATCTAACTCATATTATTAGCCATATTATGCCTATATGATCGATAGAACGACAATTACTATACGTATTAGTCTTACTATTATCAATCTAACTCATATTATTAGCCATATTATGCATATATGATCGATAGAACGACAATTACTGTACTTATGACTCTTATCATTATCGATCTAACTCATATTATTAGCCATATTATGCTTATATTATCGATAGAACGACAATTACTGTACTTATTACTGTTATTATTATCAATCTAACTCATATTATTAGCCATATTATGCTTATTTGATCGATAGAAAGACAATTACTATACTTATTACACTTACTATTTTCAATGTAACTCAAATTATTAGCCATATTATGCTTATATGATCGACAGAACGACAATTACTATACTTATTACACTCACTGTTATCAATCTGACTCACATTATTAACCATATTATGCAGATATGATCGATAGCACGACATTTACTATACTTATTACTCTTATTATTATCAATCTAACTCATATTATTAGTCATATTATGCTTAAATGATCGATAGAACGACAATTACTATCCTTATTACTCTTATTATTATCAATCTAACTCATATTATTAGCCATATTATGCTTATATGATCGACAGAACGACAATTACTATACTTATTACACTCACTGTTATCAATCTAACTCACATTATTAACCATATTATGCTAATTTGATCGATAGAACGACAATCACTATACTTATTACTCTTACTATTATCAATCTAACTCGTATTATTAGCCATATTATGCATATATGATCGATAGAACGACAATTACTGTACTTACTACTCTTATCATTATCGATCTAACTCATATTATTAGCCATATTATGCTTATATTATCGATAGAACGACAATTACTGTACTTATCACTGTTATTATTATCAATCTAACTCATATTATTAGCCATATTATGCTTAAATGATCGATAGAACGACTATTAGTATACTTATTACTATTATTATTATCAATCTTACTCATATTATTAGCCATATTATGCTTATATGATCGATAGAACGACAATTACTATACTTATTACTCTTATTATTATCAATCTAACTCATATTATTAACCATATTATGCTTATATGATCGATAGAACGATAATTACTATACTTATTACTCGTATTATTATCAACCTAACTCATATTATTAGCCATATTATGCTTATATGATCGATAGAACGACAATTACTATACTTATTATTCTTATTTTTATCAACCTAACTCATATTATTAGCCATATTATGCTTAAATGATCGATAGAACGACAATTACTATACTTATTACTCTTACTATTATAAATCTAACTCATATTATTAACCATATTATGCAGATATAATCCATAGAACTACAATTACTATACTCATTACTCTTATTATTATCAATCTAACTCATATTATTAACCATATTATGCATATATGATCGATAGAACGACAATTACTATACTTATTACACTCACTATTATCAATCTAACTCATGTTATTAACCATATTATGCAGATATGATCGATAGCACGACATTTACTATACTTATTACTCTTATTATTATCAATCTAACTCATATTATTAGCCATATTATGCTTAAATGATCGATAGAACGACAATTACTATACTTATTATTCTTATTTTTATCAACCTAACACATATTATTAGCCATATTATGCTTATATGATCGACAGAACGACAATTACTATACTTATTACACACACTGTTATCAATCTAACTCATATTATTAACCATATTATGCTGATTTGATCGATAGAACGACAATCACTATACTTATTACTCTTATTATTATCAACCTAACTCATATTATTAGCCATATTATGCTTATATGTTCGATAGAACGACAATTACTATACTTATTATTCTTATTTTTATCAACCTAACACATATTATTAGCCATATTATGCTTATATGATCGACAGAACGACAATTACTATACTTATTACACACACTGTTATCAATCTAACTCATATTATTAACCATATTATGCTGATTTGATCGATAGAACGACAATCACTATACTTATTACTCTTATTATTATCAACCTAACTCATATTATTAGCCATATTATGCTTATATGATCGATAGAACGACAATTACTATACTTATTATTCTTATTTTTATCAACCTAACACATATTATTAGCCATATTATGCTTAAATGATCGATAGAACGACAATTACTATACTTATTACTCTTATTATTATGAATCTAACTCATATTATTAGCCATATTATGCATATATGGTCGATAGAACGACAATTACTGTACTTACTACTCTTATCATTATCGATCTAACTCATATTATTAGCCATATTATGCTTATATTATCGATAGAACGACAATTACTGTACTTATTACTGTTATTATTATCAATCTAACTCATATTATTAGCCATATTATGCTTAAATGATCGATAGAACGACTATTAGTATACTTATTACTATTATTATTATCAATCTTACTCATATTATTAGCCATATTATGCTTATATGATCGATAGAACGACAATTACTATACTTATTACACTCACTATTATCAATCTAACTCATATTATTCACCATATTATGCAGATATGATCGATAGAACGATAATTACTATACTTATTACTCTTATTATTATCAATCTAACTCATATTATTAGCCATATTATGCTTAAATGATCGATAGAACGACAATTACTATACTTATTATTCTTATTTTTATCAACCTAACACATATTATTAGCCATATTATGCTTATATGATCGACAGAACGACAATTACTATACTTATTACACACACTGTTATCAATCTAACTCATATTATTAACCATATTATGCTGATTTGATCGATAGAACAACAATCACTATACTTATTACTCTTATTATTATCAACCTAACTCATAATATTAGCCATATTATGCTTATATGATCGACAGAACGGCAATTACTATACTTATTACACTTACTATTATCAATCTAACTCATATTATTAGCCATATTATGCCTATATGATCGATAGAACGACAATTACTATACGTATTAGTCTTACTATTATCAATCTAACTCATATTATTAGCCATATTATGCATATATGATCGATAGAACGACAATTACTGTACTTATGACTCTTATCATTATCGATCTAACTCATATTATTAGCCATATTATGCTTATATTATCGATAGAACGACAATTACTGTACTTATTACTGTTATTATTATCAATCTAACTCATATTATTAGCCATATTATGCTTATTTGATCGATAGAAAGACAATTACTATACTTATTACACTTACTATTTTCAATGTAACTCAAATTATTAGCCATATTATGCTTATATGATCGACAGAACGACAATTACTATACTTATTACACTCACTGTTATCAATCTGACTCACATTATTAACCATATTATGCAGATATGATCGATAGCACGACATTTACTATACTTATTACTCTTATTATTATCAATCTAACTCATATTATTAGTCATATTATGCTTAAATGATCGATAGAACGACAATTACTATCCTTATTACTCTTATTATTATCAATCTAACTCATATTATTAGCCATATTATGCTTATATGATCGACAGAACGACAATTACTATACTTATTACACTCACTGTTATCAATCTAACTCACATTATTAACCATATTATGCTAATTTGATCGATAGAACGACAATCACTATACTTATTACTCTTACTATTATCAATCTAACTCATATTATTAGCCATATTATGCATATATGATCGATAGAACGACAATTACTGTACTTACTACTCTTATCATTATCGATCTAACTCATATTATTAGCCATATTATGCTTATATGATCGACAGAACGACAATTACTATACTTATTACACACACTGTTATCAATCTAACTCATATTATTAACCATATTATGCTTATTTGATCGATAGAACGACAATCACTATACTTATTACTCTTATTATTATCAACCTAACTCATAATATTAGCCACATTATGCTTATATGATCGACAGAACGACAATTACTATACTTATTACACTTACTATTATCAATCTAACTCATATTATTAGCCATATTATGCCTATATGATCGATAGAACGACAATTACTACACTTATTAGTCTTACTATTATCAATCTAACTCATATTATTAGCCATATTATGCATATATGATCGATAGAACGACAATTACTGTACTTATGACTCTTATCATTATCGATCTAACTCATATTATTAGCCATATTATGCTTATATTATCGATAGAACGACAATTACTGTACTTATTACTGTTATTATTATCAATCTAACACATATTATTAGCCATATTATGCTTATATTATCGATAGAACGACAATTACTGTACTTATTACTGTTATTATTATCAATCTAACTCATATTATTAGCCATATTATGCTTAAATGATCGATAGAACGACTATTAGTATACTTATTACTATTATTATTATCAATCTTACTCATATTATTAGCCATATTATGCTTATATGATCGATAGAACGACAATTACTATACTTATTACTCTTATTATTATCAATCTAACTCATATTATTAACCATATTATG
This sequence comes from Megachile rotundata, assembly GCF_050947335.1. Classification (NCBI taxonomy): domain Eukaryota; kingdom Metazoa; phylum Arthropoda; class Insecta; order Hymenoptera; family Megachilidae; genus Megachile; species Megachile rotundata. The sequence continues at coordinate 66,231 of NW_027473850.1, forward strand.
CTTATATGATCGATAGAACGATAATTACTATACTTATTACTCGTATTATTATCAACCTAACTCATATTATTAGCCATATTATGCTTATATGATCGATAGAACGACAATTACTATACTTATTATTCTTATTTTTATCAACCTAACTCATATTATTAGCCATATTATGCTTAAATGATCGATAGAACGACAATTACTATACTTATTACTCTTACTATTATAAATCTAACTCATATTATTAACCATATTATGCAGATATAATCCATAGAACTACAATTACTATACTCATTACTCTTATTATTATCAATCTAACTCATATTATTAACCATATTATGCATATATGATCGATAGAACGACAATTACTATACTTATTACACTCACTATTATCAATCTAACTCATGTTATTAACCATATTATGCAGATATGATCGATAGCACGACATTTACTATACTTATTACTCTTATTATTATCAATCTAACTCATATTATTAGCCATATTATGCTTAAATGATCGATAGAACGACAATTACTATACTTATTATTCTTATTTTTATCAACCTAACACATATTATTAGCCATATTATGCTTATATGATCGACAGAACGACAATTACTATACTTATTACACACACTGTTATCAATCTAACTCATATTATTAACCATATTATGCTGATTTGATCGATAGAACGACAATCACTATACTTATTACTCTTATTATTATCAACCTAACTCATATTATTAGCCATATTATGCTTATATGTTCGATAGAACGACAATTACTATACTTATTATTCTTATTTTTATCAACCTAACACATATTATTAGCCATATTATGCTTATATGATCGACAGAACGACAATTACTATACTTATTACACACACTGTTATCAATCTAACTCATATTATTAACCATATTATGCTGATTTGATCGATAGAACGACAATCACTATACTTATTACTCTTATTATTATCAACCTAACTCATATTATTAGCCATATTATGCTTATATGATCGATAGAACGACAATTACTATACTTATTATTCTTATTTTTATCAACCTAACACATATTATTAGCCATATTATGCTTAAATGATCGATAGAACGACAATTACTATACTTATTACTCTTATTATTATGAATCTAACTCGTATTATTAACCATATTATGCAGATATGATCGATAGAACTACAATTACTATACTCATTACTCTTATTATTATCAATCTAACTCATATTATTAGACATATTATGCTTATATGATCGATAGAACGACAATTACTGTACTTATTGCTCTTATCATTATCGATCTAACTCATATTATTAGCCATATTATGCTTATTTGATCGATAGAACGACAATTACTATACTTATTACTCTTATTATTATAAATCTAACTCATATTATTAGCCATATTATGCTTAAATGATCGATAGAACGACAATTACTATACTTATTACTCTTATTATTATAAATCTAACTCATATTATTAGCCATATTATGCTTAAATGATCGATAGAACGACAATTACTATACTTATTACTCTTATTATTATGAATCTAACTCATGTTATTAACCATATTATGCAGATATGATCGATAGCACGACATTTACTATACTTATTACTCTTATTATTATCAATCTAACTCATATTATTAGCCATATTATGCTTAAATGATCGATAGAACGACAATTACTATACTTATTATTCTTATTTTTATCAACCTAACACATATTATTAGCCATATTATGCTTATATGATCGACAGAACGACAATTACTATACTTATTACACACACTGTTATCAATCTAACTCATATTATTAACCATATTATGCTGATTTGATCGATAGAACGACAATCACTATACTTATTACTCTTATTATTATCAACCTAACTCATATTATTAGCCATATTATGCTTATATGATCGATAGAACGACAATTACTATACTTATTATTCTTATTTTTATCAACCTAACACATTTTATTAGCCATATTATGCTTATATGATCGACAGAACGACAATTACTATACTTATTACACACACTGTTATCAATCTAACTCATATTATTAACCATATTATGCTTATTTGATCGATAGAACGACAATCACTATACTTATTACTCTTATTATTATCAACCTAACTCATAATATTAGCCACATTATGCTTATATGATCGACAGAACGACAATTACTATACTTATTACACTTACTATTATCAATCTAACTCATATTATTAGCCATATTATGCCTATATGATCGATAGGACGACAATTACTATACTTATTAGTCTTACTATTATCAATCTAACTCATATTATTAGCCATATTATGCATATATGATCGATAGAACGACAATTACTGTACTTATGACTCTTATCATTATCGATCTAACTCATATTATTAGCCATATTATGCTTATATTATCGATAGAACGACAATTACTGTACTTATTACTGTTATTATTATCAATCTAACTCATATTATTAGCCATATTATGCTTATATGATCGATAGAACGACAATTACTATACTTATTATTCTTATTTTTATCAACCTAACTCATATTATTAGCCATATTATGCTTAAATGATCGATAGAACGACAATTACTATACTTATTACTCTTACTATTATAAATCTAACTCATATTATTAACCATATTATGCAGATATAATCCATAGAACTACAATTACTATACTCATTACTCTTATTATTATCAATCTAACTCATATTATTAACCATATTATGCATATATGATCGATAGAACGACAATTACTATACTTATTACACTCACTATTATCAATCTAACTCATGTTATTAACCATATTATGCAGATATGATCGATAGCACGACATTTACTATACTTATTACTCTTATTATTATCAATCTAACTCATATTATTAGCCATATTATGCTTAAATGATCGATAGAACGACAATTACTATACTTATTATTCTTATTTTTATCAACCTAACACATATTATTAGCCATATTATGCTTATATGATCGACAGAACGACAATTACTATACTTATTACACACACTGTTATCAATCTAACTCATATTATTAACCATATTATGCTGATTTGATCGATAGAACGACAATCACTATACTTATTACTCTTATTATTATCAACCTAACTCATATTATTAGCCATATTATGCTTATATGTTCGATAGAACGACAATTACTATACTTATTATTCTTATTTTTATCAACCTAACACATATTATTAGCCATATTATGCTTATATGATCGACAGAACGACAATTACTATACTTATTACACACACTGTTATCAATCTAACTCATATTATTAACCATATTATGCTGATTTGATCGATAGAACGACAATCACTATACTTATTACTCTTATTATTATCAACCTAACTCATATTATTAGCCATATTATGCTTATATGATCGATAGAACGACAATTACTATACTTATTATTCTTATTTTTATCAACCTAACACATATTATTAGCCATATTATGCTTAAATGATCGATAGAACGACAATTACTATACTTATTACTCTTATTATTATGAATCTAACTCGTATTATTAACCATATTATGCAGATATGATCGATAGAACTACAATTACTATACTCATTACTCTTATTATTATCAATCTAACTCATATTATTAGCCATATTATGCTTATATGATCGATAGAACGACAATTACTGTACTTATTGCTCTTATCATTATCGATCTAACTCATATTATTAGCCATATTATGCTTATTTGATCGATAGAACGACAATTACTATACTTATTACTCTTATTATTATAAATCTAACTCATATTATTAGCCATATTATGCTTAAATGATCGATAGAACGACAATTACTATACTTATTACTCTTATTATTATGAATCTAACTCATGTTATTAACCATATTATGCAGATATGATCGATAGCACGACATTTACTATACTTATTACTCTTATTATTATCAATCTAACTCATATTATTAGCCATATTATGCTTAAATGATCGATAGAACGACAATTACTATACTTATTATTCTTATTTTTATCAACCTAACACATATTATTAGCCATATTATGCTTATATGATCGACAGAACGACAATTACTATACTTATTACACACACTGTTATCAATCTAACTCATATTATTAACCATATTATGCTGATTTGATCGATAGAACGACAATCACTATACTTATTACTCTTATTATTATCAACCTAACTCATATTATTAGCCATATTATGCTTATATGATCGATAGAACGACAATTACTATACTTATTATTCTTATTTTTATCAACCTAACACATTTTATTAGCCATATTATGCTTATATGATCGACAGAACGACAATTACTATACTTATTACACACACTGTTATCAATCTAACTCATATTATTAACCATATTATGCTTATTTGATCGATAGAACGACAATCACTATACTTATTACTCTTATTATTATCAACCTAACTCATAATATTAGCCACATTATGCTTATATGATCGACAGAACGACAATTACTATACTTATTACACTTACTATTATCAATCTAACTCATATTATTAGCCATATTATGCCTATATGTCCGATAGAACGACAATTACTATACTTATTAGTCTTACTATTATCAATCTAACTCATATTATTAGCCATATTATGCATATATGATCGATAGAACGACAATTACTGTACTTATGACTCTTATCATTATCGATCTAACTCATATTATTAGCCATATTATGCTTATATTATCGATAGAACGACAATTACTGTACTTATTACTGTTATTATTATCAATCTAACACATATTATTAGCCATATTATGCTTATATTATCGATAGAACGACAATTACTGTACTTATTACTGTTATTATTATCAATCTAACTCATATTATTAGCCATATTATGCTTAAATGATCGATAGAACGACTATTAGTATACTTATTACTATTATTATTATCAATCTTACTCATATTATTAGCCATATTATGCTTATATGATCGATAGAACGACAATTACTATACTTATTACTCTTATTATTATCAATCTAACTCATATTATTAACCATATTATGCTTATATGATCGATAGAACGATAATTACTATACTTATTACTCGTATTATTATCAACCTAACTCATATTATTAGCCATATTATGCTTATATGATCGATAGAACGACAATTACTATACTTATTATTCTTATTTTTATCAACCTAACTCATATTATTAGCCATATTATGCTTAAATGATCGATAGAACGACAATTACTATACTTATTACTCTTACTATTATAAATCTAACTCATATTATTAACCATATTATGCAGATATAATCCATAGAACTACAATTACTATACTCATTACTCTTATTATTATCAATCTAACTCATATTATTAACCATATTATGCATATATGATCGATAGAACGACAATTACTATACTTATTACACTCACTATTATCAATCTAACTCATGTTATTAACCATATTATGCAGATATGATCGATAGCACGACATTTACTATACTTATTACTCTTATTATTATCAATCTAACTCATATTATTAGCCATATTATGCTTAAATGATCGATAGAACGACAATTACTATACTTATTATTCTTATTTTTATCAACCTAACACATATTATTAGCCATATTATGCTTATATGATCGACAGAACGACAATTACTATACTTATTACACACACTGTTATCAATCTAACTCATATTATTAACCATATTATGCTGATTTGATCGATAGAACGACAATCACTATACTTATTACTCTTATTATTATCAACCTAACTCATATTATTAGCCATATTATGCTTATATGTTCGATAGAACGACAATTACTATACTTATTATTCTTATTTTTATCAACCTAACACATATTATTAGCCATATTATGCGTATATGATCGACAGAACGACAATTACTATACTTATTACACACACTGTTATCAATCTAACTCATATTATTAACCATATTATGCTGATTTGATCGATAGAACGACAATCACTATACTTATTACTCTTATTATTATCAACCTAACTCATATTATTAGCCATATTATGCTTATATGATCGATAGAACGACAATTACTATACTTATTATTCTTATTTTTATCAACCTAACACATATTATTAGCCATATTATGCTTAAATGATCGATAGAACGACAATTACTATACTTATTACTCTTATTATTATGAATCTAACTCGTATTATTAACCATATTATGCAGATATGATCGATAGAACTACAATTACTATACTCATTACTCTTATTATTATCAATCTAACTCATATTATTAGACATATTATGCTTATATGATCGATAGAACGACAATTATTGTACTTATTGCTCTTATCATTATCGATCTAACTCATATTATTAGCCATATTATGCTTATTTGATCGATAGAACGACAATTACTATACTTATTACTCTTATTATTATAAATCTAACTCATATTATTAGCCATATTATGCTTAAATGATCGATAGAACGACAATTACTATACTTATTACTCTTATTATTATGAATCTAACTCATGTTATTAACCATATTATGCAGATATGATCGATAGCACGACATTTACTATACTTATTACTCTTATTATTATCAATCTAACTCATATTATTAGCCATATTATGCTTAAATGATCGATAGAACGACAATTACTATACTTATTATTCTTATTTTTATCAACCTAACACATATTATTAGCCATATTATGCTTATATGATCGACAGAACGACAATTACTATACTTATTACACACACTGTTATCAATCTAACTCATATTATTAACCATATTATGCTGATTTGATCGATAGAACGACAATCACTATACTTATTACTCTTATTATTATCAACCTAACTCATATTATTAGCCATATTATGCTTATATGATCGATAGAACGACAATTACTATACTTATTATTCTTATTATTATAAATCTAACTCATATTATTAACCATATTATGCAGATATAATCCATAGAACTACAATTACTATACTCATTACTCTTATTATTATCAATCTAACTCATATTATTAACCATATTATGCATATATGATCGATAGAACGACAATTACTGTACTTATTACTCTTATTATTATCAATCTAACTCATATTATTAACCATATTATGCTTATATGATCGATAGAACGATAATTACTATACTTATTACTCTTACTATTATAAATCTAACTCATATTATTAACCATATTATGCAGATATAATCCATAGAACTACAATTACTATACTCATTACTCTTATTATTATCAATCTAACTCATATTATTAACCATATTATGCATATATGATCGATAGAACGACAATTACTATACTTATTACACTCACTATTATCAATCTAACTCATGTTATTAACCATATTATGCAGATATGATCGATAGCACGACATTTACTATACTTATTACTCTTATTATTATCAATCTAACTCATATTATTAGCCATATTATGCTTAAATGATCGATAGAACGACAATTACTATACTTATTATTCTTATTTTTATCAACCTAACACATATTATTAGCCATATTATGCTTATATGATCGACAGAACGACAATTACTATACTTATTACACACACTGTTATCAATCTAACTCATATTATTAACCATATTATGCTGATTTGATCGATAGAACGACAATCACTATACTTATTACTCTTATTATTATCAACCTAACTCATATTATTAGCCATATTATGCTTATATGTTCGATAGAACGACAATTACTATACTTATTATTCTTATTTTTATCAACCTAACACATATTATTAGCCATATTATGCTTATATGATCGACAGAACGACAATTACTATACTTATTACACACACTGTTATCAATCTAACTCATATTATTAACCATATTATGCTGATTTGATCGATAGAACGACAATCACTATACTTATTACTCTTATTATTATCAACCTAACTCATATTATTAGCCATATTATGCTTATATGTTCGATAGAACGACAATTACTATACTTATTATTCTTATTTTTATCAACCTAACACATATTATTAGCCATATTATGCTTATATGATCGACAGAACGACAATTACTATACTTATTACACACACTGTTATCAATCTAACTCATATTATTAACCATATTATGCTGATTTGATCGATAGAACGACAATCACTATACTTATTACTCTTATTATTATCAACCTAACTCATATTATTAGCCATATTATGCTTATATGTTCGATAGAACGACAATTACTATACTTATTATTCTTATTTTTATCAACCTAACACATATTATTAGCCATATTATGCTTATATGATCGACAGAACGACAATTACTATACTTATTACACACACTGTTATCAATCTAACTCATATTATTAACCATATTATGCTGATTTGATCGATAGAACGACAATCACTATACTTATTACTCTTATTATTATCAACCTAACTCATATTATTAGCCATATTATGCTTATATGATCGATAGAACGACAATTACTATACTTATTATTCTTATTTTTATCAACCTAACACATTTTATTAGCCATATTATGCTTATATGATCGACAGAACGACAATTACTATACTTATTACACACACTGTTATCAATCTAACTCATATTATTAACCATATTATGCTTATTTGATCGATAGAACGACAATCACTATACTTATTACTCTTATTATTATCAACCTAACTCATAATATTAGCCATATTATGCTTATATGATCGACAGAACGACAATTACTATACTTATTACACTTACTATTATCAATCTAACTCATATTATTAGCCATATTATGCCTATATGATCGATAGAACGACAATTACTATACTTATTAGTCTTACTATTATCAATCTAACTCATATTATTAGCCATATTATGCATATATGATCGATAGAACGACAATTACTGTACTTATGACTCTGACCATTATCGATCTAACTCATATTATTAGCCATATTATGCTTATATTATCGATAGAACGACAATTACTGTACTTATTACTGTTATTATTATCAATCTAACTCATATTATTAGCCATATTATGCTTATTTGATCGATAGAAAGACAATTACTATACTTATTACACTTACTATTTTCAATGTAACTCAAATCATTAGCCATATTATGCTTATATGATCGACAGAACGACAATTACTATACTTATTACACTCACTGTTATCAATCTGACTCACATTATTAACCATATTATGCAGATATGATCGATATTACGACATTTACTATACTTATTACTCTTATTATTATCAATCTAACTCATATTATTAGTCATATTATGCTTAAATGATCGATAGAACGACAATTACTATCCTTATTACTCTTATTATTATCAATCTAACTCATATTATTAGCCATATTATGCTTATATGATCGACAGAACGACAATTACTATACTTATTACACTCACTGTTATCAATCTGACTCACATTATTAACCATATTATGCAGATATGATCGATAACACGACATTTACTATACTTATTACTCTTATTATTATCAATCTAACTCATATTATTAGTCATATTATGCTTAAATGATCGATAGAACGACAATTACTATCCTTATTACTCTTATTATTATCAATCTAACTCATATTATTAGCCATATTATGCTTATATGATCGACAGAACGACAATTACTATACTTATTACACTCACTGTTATCAATCTAACTCACATTATTAACCATATTATGCTAATTTGATCGATAGAACGACAATCGCTATACTTATTACTCTTACTATTATCAATCTAACTCATATTATTAGCCATATTATGCATATATGGTCGATAGAACGACAATTACTGTACTTACTACTCTTATCATTATCGATCTAACTCATATTATTAGCCATATCATGCTTATATTATCGATAGAACGACAATTACTGTACTTATTACTGTTATTATTATCAATCTAACTCATATTATTAGCCATATTATGCTTAAATGATCGATAGAACGACTATTAGTATAGTTATTACTATTATTATTATCAATCTTACTCATATTATTAGCCATATTATGCTTATATGATCGATAGAACGACAATTACTATACTTATTACTCTTATTAATATCAATCTAACTCATATTATTAACCATACTATGCTTATATGATCGATAGAACGACAATTACTATACTTATTACTCTTATTATTATCAACCTAACTCATATTATTAGCCATATTATGCTTATATGATCGATAGAACGACAATTACTATACTTATTATTCTTATTATTATAAATCTAACTCATATTATTAACCATATTATGCAGATATAATCCATAGAACTACAATTACTATACTCATTACTCTTATTATTATCAATCTAACTCATATTATTAACCATATTATGCATATATGATCGATAGAACGACAATTACTATACTTATTACACTCACTATTATCAATCTAACTCATGTTATTCACCATATTATGCAGATATGATCGATAGCACGACATTTACTATACTTATTACTCTTATTATTATCAATCTAACTCATATTATTAGCCATATTATGCTTAAATGATCGATAGAACGACAATTACTATACTTATTATTCTTATTTTTATCAACCCATCACATATTATTAGCCATATTATGCTTATATGATCGACAGAACGACAATTACTATACTTATTACACACACTGTTATCAATCTAACTCATATTATTAACCATATTATGCTGATTTGATCGATAGAACAACAATCACTATACTTATTACTCTTATTATTATCAACCTAACTCATAATATTAGCCATATTATGCTTATATGATCGACAGAACGGCAATTACTATACTTATTACACTTACTATTATCAATCTAACTCATATTATTAGCCATATTATGCCTATATGATCGATAGAACGACAATTACTATACGTATTAGTCTTACTATTATCAATCTAACTCATATTATTAGCCATATTATGCATATATGATCGATAGAACGACAATTACTGTACTTATGAGTCTTATCATTATCGATCTAACTCATATTATTAGCCATATTATGCTTATATTATCGATAGAACGACAATTACTGTACTTATTACTGTTATTATTATCAATCTAACTCATATTATTAGCCATATTATGCTTATTTGATCGATAGAAAGACAATTACTATACTTATTACACTTACTATTTTCAATGTAACTCAAATTATTAGCCATATTATGCTTATATGATCGACAGAACGACAATTACTATACTTATTACACTCACTGTTATCAATCTGACTCACATTATTAACCATATTATGCAGATATGATCGATAGCACGACATTTACTATACTTATTACTCTTATTATTATCAATCTAACTCATATTATTAGTCATATTATGCTTAAATGATCGATAGAACGACAATTACTATCCTTATTACTCTTATTATTATCAATCTAACTCATATTATTAGCCATATTATGCTTATATGATCGACAGAACGACAATTACTATACTTATTACACTCACTGTTATCAATCTAACTCACATTATTAACCATATTATGCTAATTTGATCGATAGAACGACAATCACTATACTTATTACTCTTACTATTATCAATCTAACTCATATTATTAGCCATATTATGCATATATGATCGATAGAACGACAATTACTGTACTTACTACTCTTATCATTATCGATCTAACTCATATTATTAGCCATATTATGCTTATATTATCGATAGAACGACAATTACTGTACTTATTACTGTTATTATTATCAATCTAACTCATATTATTAGCCATATTATGCTTAAATGATCGATAGAACGACTATTAGTATACTTATTACTATTATTATTATCAATCTTACTCATATTATTAGCCATATTATGCTTATATGATCGATAGAACGACAATTACTATACTTATTACTCTTATTATTATCAATCTAACTCATATTATTAACCATATTATGCTTATATGATCGATAGAACGATAATTACTATACTTATTACTCGTATTATTATCAACCTAACTCATATTATTAGCCATATTATGCTTATATGATCGATAGAACGACAATTACTATACTTATTATTCTTATTTTTATCAACCTAACTCATATTATTAGCCATATTATGCTTAAATGATCGATAGAACGACAATTACTATACTTATTACTCTTACTATTATAAATCTAACTCATATTATTAACCATATTATGCAGATATAATCCATAGAACTACAATTACTATACTCATTACTCTTATTATTATCAATCTAACTCATATTATTAACCATATTATGCATATATGATCGATAGAACGACAATTACTATACTTATTACACTCACTATTATCAATCTAACTCATGTTATTAACCATATTATGCAGATATGATCGATAGCACGACATTTACTATACTTATTACTCTTATTATTATCAATCTAACTCATATTATTAGCCATATTATGCTTAAATGATCGATAGAACGACAATTACTATACTTATTATTCTTATTTTTATCAACCTAACACATATTATTAGCCATATTATGCTTATATGATCGACAGAACGACAATTACTATACTTATTACACACACTGTTATCAATCTAACTCATATTATTAACCATATTATGCTGATTTGATCGATAGAACGACAATCACTATACTTATTACTCTTATTATTATCAACCTAACTCATATTATTAGCCATATTACGCTTATATGTTCGATAGAACGACAATTACTATACTTATTATTCTTATTTTTATCAACCTAACACATATTATTAGCCATATTATGCTTATATGATCGACAGAACGACAATTACTCTACTTATTACACACACTGTTATCAATCTAACTCATATTATTAACCATATTATGCTGATTTGATCGATAGAACGACAATCACTATACTTATTACTCTTATTATTATCAACCTAACTCATATTATTAGCCATATTATGCTTATATGATCGATAGAACGACAATTACTATACTTATTATTCTTATTTTTATCAACCTAACACATATTATTAGCCATATTATGCTTAAATGATCGAGGGAACGACAATTACTATACTTATTACTCTTATTATTATGAATCTAACTCGTATTATTAACCATATTATGCAGATATGATCGATAGAACTACAATTACTATACTCATTACTCTTATTATTATCAATCTAACTCATATTATTAGACATATTATGCTTACATGATCGATAGAACGACAATTACTGTACTTATTGTTCTTATCATTATCGATCTAACTCATATTATTAGCCATATTATGCTTATTTGATCGATAGAACGACAATTACTATACTTATTACTCTTATTATTATAAATCTAACTCATATTATTAGCCATATTATGCTTAAATGATCGATAGAACGACAATTACTATACTTATTACTCTTATTATTATGAATCTAACTCATGTTATTAACCATATTATGCAGATATGATCGATAGCACGACATTTACTATACTTATTACTCTTATTATTATCAATCTAACTCATATTATTAGCCATATTATGCTTAAATGATCGATAGAACGACAATTACTATACTTATTATTCTTATTTTTATCAACCTAACACATATTATTAGCCATATTATGCTTATATGATCGACAGAACGACAATTACTATACTTATTACACACACTGTTATCAATCTAACTCATATTATTAACCATATTATGCTGATTTGATGGATAGAACGACAATCACTATACTTATTACTCTTATTATTATCAACCTAACTCATATTATTAGCCATATTATGCTTATATGATCGATAGAACGACAATTACTATACTTATTATTCTTATTTTTATCAACCTAACACATTTTATTGGCCATATTATGCTTATATGATCGACAGAACGACAATTACTATACTTATTACACACACTGTTATCAATCTAACTCATATTATTAACCATATTATGCTTATTTGATCGATAGAACGACAATCACTATACTTATTACTCTTATTATTATCAACCTAACTCATAATATTAGCCATATTATGCTTATATGATCGACAGAACGACAATTACTATACTTATTACACTTACTATTATCAATCTAACTCATATTATTAGCCATATTATGCCTATATGATCGATAGAACGACAATTACTATACTTATTAGTCTTACTATTATCAATCTAACTCATATTATTAGCCATATTATGCATATATGATCGATAGAACGACAATTACTGTACTTATGACTCTTATCATTATCGATCTAACTCATATTATTAGCCATATTATGCTTATATTATCGATAGAACGACAATTACTGTACTTATTACTGTTATTATTATCAATCTAACTCATATTATTAGCCATATTATGCGTATTTGATCGATAGAAAGACAATTACTATACTTATTACACTTACTATTTTCAATGTAACTCAAATTATTAGCCATATTATGCTTATATGATCGACAGAACGACAATTACTATACTTATTACACTCACTGTTATCAATCTGACTCACATTATTAACCATATTATGCAGATATGATCGATATTACGACATTTACTATACTTATTACTCTTATTATTATCAATCTAACTCATATTATTAGTCATATTATGCTTAAATGATCGATAGAACGACAATTACTATCCTTATTACTCTTATTATTATCAATCTAACTCATATTATTAGCCATATTATGCTTATATGATCGACAGAACGACAATTACTATACTTATTACACTCACTGTTATCAATCTGACTCACATTATTAACCATATTATGCAGATATGATCGATAGCACGACATTTACTATACTTATTACTCTTATTATTATCAATCTAACTCATATTATTAGTCATATTATGCTTAAATGATCGATAGAACGACAATTACTATCCTTATTACTCTTATTATTATCAATCTAACTCATATTATTAGCCATATTATGCTTATATGATCGACAGAACGACAATTACTATACTTATTACACTCACTGTTATCAATCTAACTCACATTATTAACCATATTATGCTAATTTGATCGATAGAACGACAATCGCTATACTTATTACTCTTACTATTATCAATCTAACTCATATTATTAGCCATATTATGCATATATGGTCGATAGAACGACAATTACTGTACTTACTACTCTTATCATTATCGATCTAACTCATATTATTAGCCATATTATGCTTATATTATCGATAGAACGACAATTACTGTACTTATTACTGTTATTATTATCAATCTAACTCATATTATTAGCCATATTATGCTTAAATGATCGATAGAACGACTATTAGTATACTTATTACTATTATTATTATCAATCTTACTCATATTATTAGCCATATTATGCTTATATGATCGATAGAACGACAATTACTATACTTATTACTCTTATTATTATCAATCTAACTCATATTATTAACCATATTTTGCTTATATGATCGATAGAACGATAATTACTATACTTATTACTCTTATTATTATCAACCTAACTCATATTATTAGCCATATTATGCTTATATGATCGATAGAACGACAATTACTATACTTATTATTCTTATTTTTATCAACCTAACTCATATTATTAGCCATATTATGCTTAAATGATCGATAGAACGACAATTACTATACTTATTACTCTTACTATTATAAATCTAACTCATATTATTAACCATATTATGCAGATATAATCCATAGAACGACAATTACTATACTTATTACACTCACTATTATCAATCTAACTCCTGTTATTAACCATATTATGCAGATATGATCGATAGCACGACATTTACTATACTTATTACTCTTATTATTATCAATCTAACTCATATTATTAGCCATATTATGCTTAAATGATCGATAGAACGACAATTACTATACTTATTATTCTTATTTTTATCAACCTAACACATATTAATAGCCATATTATGCTTATATGATCGACAGAACGACAATTACTATACTTATTACACACACTGTTATCAATCTAACTCATATTATTAACCATATTATGCTGATTTGATCGATAGAACGACAATCACTATACTTATTACTCTTATTATTATCAACCTAACTCATATTATTAGCCATATTATGCTTATATGTTCGATAGAACGACAATTACTATACTTATTATTCTTATTTTTATCAACCTAACACATATTATTAGCCATATTATGCTTATATGATCGACAGAACGACAATTACTATACTTATTACACACACTGTTATCAATCTAACTCATATTATTAACCATATTATGCTGATTTGATCGATAGAACGACAATCACTATACTTATTACTCTTATTATTATCAACCTAACTCATATTATTAGCCATATTATGCTTATATGATCGATAGAACGACAATTACTATACTTATTATTCTTATTTTTATCAACCTAACACATATTATTAGCCATATTATGCTTAAATGATCGATAGAACGACAATTACTATACTTATTACTCTTATTATTATGAATCTAACTCGTATTATTAACCATATTATGCAGATATGATCGATAGAACTACAATTACTATACTCATTACTCTTATTATTATCAATCTAACTCATATTATTAGCCATATTATGCTTATATGATCGATAGAACGACAATTACTGTACTTATTGCTCTTATCATTATCGATCTAACTCATATTATTAGCCATATTATGCTTATTTGATCGATAGAACGACAATTACTATACTTATTACTCTTATTATTATAAATCTAACTCATATTATTAGCCATATTATGCTTAAATGATCGATAGAACGACAATTACTATACTTATTACTCTTATTATTATGAATCTAACTCATGTTATTAACCATATTATGCAGATATGATCGATAGCACGACATTTACTATACTTATTACTCATATTATTATCAATCTAACTCATATTATTAGCCATATTATGCTTAAATGATCGATAGAACGACAATTACTATACTTATTATTCTTATTTTTATCAACCTAACACATATTATTAGCCATATTATGCTTATATGATCGACAGAACGACAATTACTATACTTATTACACACACTGTTATCAATCTAACTCATGTTATTCACCATATTATGCAGATATGATCGATAGCACGACATTTACTATACTTATTACTCTTATTATTATCAATCTAACTCATATTATTAGCCATATTATGCTTAAATGATCGATAGAACGACAATTACTATACTTATTATTCTTATTTTTATCAACCTAACACATATTATTAGCCATATTATGCTTATATGATCGACAGAACGACAATTACTATACTTATTACACACACTGTTATCAATCTAACTCATATTATTAACCATATTATGCTGATTTGATCGATAGAACAACAATCACTATACTTATTACTCTTATTATTATCAACCTAACTCATAATATTAGCCATATTATGCTTATATGATCGACAGAACGGCAATTACTATACTTATTACACTTACTATTATCAATCTAACTCATATTATTAGCCATATTATGCCTATATGATCGATAGAACGACAATTACTATACGTATTAGTCTTACTACTATCAATCTAACTCATATTATTAGCCATATTATGCATATATGATCGATAGAACGACAATTACTGTACTTATGACTCTTATCATTATCGATCTAACTCATATTATTAGCCATATTATGCTTATATTATCGATAGAACGACAATTACTGTACTTATTACTGTTATTATTATCAATCTAACTCATATTATTAGCCATATTATGCTTATTTGATCGATAGAAAGACAATTACTATACTTATTACACTTACTATTTTCAATGTAACTCAAATTATTAGCCATATTATGCTTATATGATCGACAGAACGACAATTACTATACTTATTACACTCACTGTTATTAATCTGACTCACATTATTAACCATATTATGCAGATATGATCGATAGCACGACATTTACTATACTTATTACTCTTATTATTATCAATCTAACTCATATTATTAGTCATATTATGCTTAAATGATCGATAGAACGACAATTACTATCCTTATTACTCTTATTATTATCAATCTAACTCATATTATTAGCCATATTATGCTTATATGATCGACAGAACGACAATTACTATACTTATTACACTCACTGTTATCAATCTAACTCACATTATTAACCATATTATGCTAATTTGATCGATAGAACGACAATCACTATACTTATTACTCTTACTATTATCAATCTAACTCATATTATTAGCCATATTATGCATATATGATCGATAGAACGACAATTACTGTACTTACTACTCTTATCATTATCGATCTAACTCATATTATTAGCCATATTATGCTTATATTATCGATAGAACGACAATTACTGTACTTATTACTGTTATTATTATCAATCTAACTCATATTATTAGCCATATTATGCTTAAATGATCGATAGAACGACTATTAGTATACTTATTACTATTATTATTATCAATCTTACTCATATTATTAGCCATATTATGCTTATATGATCGATAGAACGACAATTACTATACTTATTACTCTTATTATTATCAATCTAACTCATATTATTAACCATATTATGCTTATATGATCGATAGAACGATAATTACTATACTTATTACTCGTATTATTATCAACCTAACTCATATTATTATCCATATTATGCTTATATGATCGATAGAACGACAATTACTATACTTATTATTCTTATTTTTATCAACCTAACTCATATTATTAGCCATATTATGCTTAAATGATCGATAGAACGACAATTACTATACTTATTACTCTTACTATTATAAATCTAACTCATATTATTAACCATATTATGCAGATATAATCCATAGAACTACAATTACTATACTCATTACTCTTATTATTATCAATCTAACTCATATTATTAACCATATTATGCATATATGATCGATAGAACGACAATTACTATACTTATTACACTCACTATTATCAATCTAACTCATGTTATTAACCATATTATGCAGATATGATCGATAGCACGACATTTACTATACTTATTACTCTTATTATTATCAATCTAACTCATATTATTAGCCATATTATGCTTAAATGATCGATAGAACGACAATTACTATACTTATTATTCTTATTTTTATCAACCTAACACATATTATTAGCCATATTATGCTTATATGATCGACAGAACGACAATTACTATACTTATTACACACACTGTTATCAATCTAACTCATATTATTAACTATATTATGCTGATTTGATCGATAGAACGACAATCACTATACTTATTACTCTTATTATTATCAACCTAACTCATATTATTAGCCATATTATGCTTATATGTTCGATAGAACGACAATTACTATACTTATTATTCTTATTTTTATCAACCTAACACATATTATTAGCCATATTATGCTTATATGATCGACAGAACGACAATTACTATACTTATTACACACACTGTTATCAATCTAACTCATATTATTAACCATATTATGCTGATTTGATCGATAGAACGACAATCACTATACTTATTACTCTTATTATTATCAACCTAACTCATATTATTAGCCATATTATGCTTATATGATCGATAGAACGACAATTACTATACTTATTATTCTTATTTTTATCAACCTAACACATATTATTAGCCATATTATGCTTAAATGATCGATAGAACGACAATTACTATACTTATTACTCTTATTATTATGAATCTAACTCGTATTATTAACCATATTATGCAGATATGATCGATAGAACTACAATTACTATACTCATTACTCTTATTATTATCAATCTAACTCATATTATTAGACATATTATGCTTATATGATCGATAGAACGACAATTACTGTACTTATTGCTCTTATCATTATCGATCTAACTCATATTATTAGCCATATTATGCTTATTTGATCGATAGAACGACAATTACTATACTTATTACTCTTATTATTATAAATCTAACTCATATTATTAGCCATATTATGCTTAAATGATCGATAGAACGACAATTACTATACTTACTACTCTTATTATTATCAATCTAACTCATATTATTAGCCATATTATGCTTATATGATCGATAGAACGACAATTACTGTACTTATTGCTCTTATCATTATCGATCTAACTCATATTATTAGCCATATTATGCTTATTTGATCGATAGAACGACAATTACTATACTTATTACTCTTATTATTATAAATCTAACTCATATTATTAGCCATATTATGCTTAAATGATCGATAGAACGACAATTACTATACTTATTACTCTTATTATTATGAATCTAACTCATGTTATTAACCATATTATGCAGATATGATCGATAGCACGACATTTACTATACTTATTACTCTTATTATTATCAATCTAACTCATATTATTAGCCATATTATGCTTAAATGATCGATAGAACGACAATTACTATACTTATTATTCTTATTTTTATCAACCTAACACATATTATTAGCCATATTATGCTTATATGATCGACAGAACGACAATTACTATACTTATTACACACACTGTTATCAATCTAACTCATATTATTAACCATATTATGCTGATTTGATCGATAGAACGACAATCACTATACTTATTACTCTTATTATTATCAACCTAACTCATATTATTAGCCATATTATGCTTATATGTTCGATAGAACGACAATTACTATACTTATTATTCTTATTTTTATCAACCTAACACATATTATTAGCCATATTATGCTTATATGATCGACAGAACGACAATTACTATACTTATTACACACACTGTTATCAATCTAACTCATATTATTAACCATATTATGCTGATTTGATCGATAGAACGACAATCACTATACTTATTACTCTTATTATTATCAACCTAACTCATATTATTAGCCATATTATGCTTATATGATCGATAGAACGACAATTACTATACTTATTATTCTTATTTTTATCAACCTAACACATATTATTAGCCATATTATGCTTAAATGATCGATAGAACGACAATTACTATACTTATTACTCTTATTATTATGAATCTAACTCGTATTATTAACCATATTATGCAGATATGATCGATAGAACTACAATTACTATACTCATTACTCTTATTATTATCAATCTAACTCATATTATTAGACATATTATGCTTATATGATCGATAGAACGACAATTACTGTACTTATTGCTCTTATCATTATCGATCTAACTCATATTATTAGCCATATTATGCTTATTTGATCGATAGAACGACAATTACTATACTTATTACTCTTATTATTATAAATCTAACTCATATTATTAGCCATATTATGCTTAAATGATCGATAGAACGACAATTACTATACTTACTACTCTTATTATTATCAATCTAACTCATATTATTAGCCATATTATGCTTATATGATCGATAGAACGACAATTACTGTACTTATTGCTCTTATCATTATCGATCTAACTCATATTATTAGCCATATTATGCTTATTTGATCGATAGAACGACAATTACTATACTTATTACTCTTATTATTATAAATCTAACTCATATTATTAGCCATATTATGCTTAAATGATCGATAGAACGACAATTACTATACTTATTACTCTTATTATTATGAATCTAACTCATGTTATTAACCATATTATGCAGATATGATCGATAGCACGACATTTACTATACTTATTACTCTTATTATTATCAATCTAACTCATATTATTAGCCATATTATGCTTAAATGATCGATAGAACGACAATTACTATACTTATTATTCTTATTTTTATCAACCTAACACATATTATTAGCCATATTATGCTTATATGATCGACAGAACGACAATTACTATACTTATTACACACACTGTTATCAATCTAACTCATATTATTAACCATATTATGCTGATTTGATCGATAGAACGACAATCACTATACTTATTACTCTTATTATTATCAACCTAACTCATATTATTAGCCATATTATGCTTATATGATCGATAGAACGACAATTACTATACTTATTATTCTTATTTTTATCAACCTAACACATTTTATTAGCCATATTATGCTTATATGATCGACAGAACGACAATTACTATACTTATTACACACACTGTTATCAATCTAACTCATATTATTAACCATATTATGCTTATTTGATCGATAGAACGACAATCACTATACTTATTACTCTTATTATTATCAACCTAACTCATAATATTAGCCACATTATGCTTATATGATCGACAGAACGACAATTACTATACTTATTACACTTACTATTATCAATCTAACTCATATTATTAGCCATATTATGCCTATATGATCGATAGAACGACAATTACTATACTTATTAGTCTTACTATTATCAATCTAACTCATATTATTAGCCATATTATGCATATATGATCGATAGAACGACAATTACTGTACTTATGACTCTTATCATTATCGATCTAACTCATATTATTAGCCATATTATGCTTATATTATCGATAGAACGACAATTACTGTACTTATTACTGTTATTATTATCAATCTAACTCATATTATTAGCCATATTATGCTTATATGATCGATAGAACGACAATTACTATACTTATTATTCTTATTTTTATCAACCTAACTCATATTATTAGCCATATTATGCTTAAATGATCGATAGAACGACAATTACTATACTTATTACTCTTACTATTATAAATCTAACTCATATTATTAACCATATTATGCAGATATAATCCATAGAACTACAATTACTATACTCATTACTCTTATTATTATCAATCTAACTCATATTATTAACCATATTATGCATATATGATCGATAGAACGACAATTACTATACTTATTACACTCACTATTATCAATCTAACTCATGTTATTAACCATATTATGCAGATATGATCGATAGCACGACATTTACTATACTTATTACTCTTATTATTATCAATCTAACTCATATTATTAGCCATATTATGCTTAAATGATCGATAGAACGACAATTACTATACTTATTATTCTTATTTTTATCAACCTAACACATATTATTAGCCATATTATGCTTATATGATCGACAGAACGACAATTACTATACTTATTACACACACTGTTATCAATCTAACTCATATTATTAACCATATTATGCTGATTTGATCGATAGAACGACAATCACTATACTTATTACTCTTATTATTATCAACCTAACTCATATTATTAGCCATATTATGCTTATATGTTCGATAGAACGACAATTACTATACTTATTATTCTTATTTTTATCAACCTAACACATATTATTAGCCATATTATGCTTATATGATCGACAGAACGACAATTACTATACTTATTACACACACTGTTATCAATCTAACTCATATTATTAACCATATTATGCTGATTTGATCGATAGAACGACAATCACTATACTTATTACTCTTATTATTATCAACCTAACTCATATTATTAGCCATATTATGCTTATATGATCGATAGAACGACAATTACTATACTTATTATTCTTATTTTTATCAACCTAACACATATTATTAGCCATATTATGCTTAAATGATCGATAGAACGACAATTACTATACTTATTACTCTTATTATTATGAATCTAACTCGTATTATTAACCATATTATGCAGATATGATCGATAGAACTACAATTACTATACTCATTACTCTTATTATTATCAATCTAACTCATATTATTAGCCATATTATGCTTATATGATCGATAGAACGACAATTACTGTACTTATTGCTCTTATCATTATCGATCTAACTCATATTATTAGCCATATTATGCTTATTTGATCGATAGAACGACAATTACTATACTTATTACTCTTATTATTATAAATCTAACTCATATTATTAGCCATATTATGCTTAAATGATCGATAGAACGACAATTACTATACTTATTACTCTTATTATTATGAATCTAACTCATGTTATTAACCATATTATGCAGATATGATCGATAGCACGACATTTACTATACTTATTACTCTTATTATTATCAATCTAACTCATATTATTAGCCATATTATGCTTAAATGATCGATAGAACGACAATTACTATACTTATTATTCTTATTTTTATCAACCTAACACATATTATTAGCCATATTATGCTTATATGATCGACAGAACGACAATTACTATACTTATTACACACACTGTTATCAATCTAACTCATATTATTAACCATATTATGCTGATTTGATCGATAGAACGACAATCACTATACTTATTACTCTTATTATTATCAACCTAACTCATATTATTAGCCATATTATGCTTATATGATCGATAGAACGACAATTACTATACTTATTATTCTTATTTTTATCAACCTAACACATTTTATTAGCCATATTATGCTTATATGATCGACAGAACGACAATTACTATACTTATTACACACACTGTTATCAATCTAACTCATATTATTAACCATATTATGCTTATTTGATCGATAGAACGACAATCACTATACTTATTACTCTTATTATTATCAACCTAACTCATAATATTAGCCACATTATGCTTATATGATCGACAGAACGACAATTACTATACTTATTACACTTACTATTATCAATCTAACTCATATTATTAGCCATATTATGCCTATATGATCGATAGAACGACAATTACTATACTTATTAGTCTTACTATTATCAATCTAACTCATATTATTAGCCATATTATGCATATATGATCGATAGAACGACAATTACTGTACTTATGACTCTTATCATTATCGATCTAACTCATATTATTAGCCATATTATGCTTATATTATCGATAGAACGACAATTACTGTACTTATTACTGTTATTATTATCAATCTAACACATATTATTAGCCATATTATGCTTATATTATCGATAGAACGACAATTACTGTACTTATTACTGTTATTATTATCAATCTAACTCATATTATTAGCCATATTATGCTTAAATGATCGATAGAACGACTATTAGTATACTTATTACTATTATTATTATCAATCTTACTCATATTATTAGCCATATTATGCTTATATGATCGATAGAACGACAATTACTATACTTATTACTCTTATTATTATCAATCTAACTCATATTATTAACCATATTATGCTTATATGATCGATAGAACGATAATTACTATACTTATTACTCGTATTATTATCAACCTAACTCATATTATTAGCCATATTATGCTTATATGATCGATAGAACGACAATTACTATACTTATTATTCTTATTTTTATCAACCTAACTCATATTATTAGCCATATTATGCTTAAATGATCGATAGAACGACAATTACTATACTTATTACTCTTACTATTATAAATCTAACTCATATTATTAACCATATTATGCAGATATAATCCATAGAACTACAATTACTATACTCATTACTCTTATTATTATCAATCTAACTCATATTATTAACCATATTATGCATATATGATCGATAGAACGACAATTACTATACTTATTACACTCACTATTATCAATCTAACTCATGTTATTAACCATATTATGCAGATATGATCGATAGCACGACATTTACTATACTTATTACTCTTATTATTATCAATCTAACTCATATTATTAGCCATATTATGCTTAAATGATCGATAGAACGACAATTACTATACTTATTATTCTTATTTTTATCAACCTAACACATATTATTAGCCATATTATGCTTATATGATCGACAGAACGACAATTACTATACTTATTACACACACTGTTATCAATCTAACTCATATTATTAACCATATTATGCTGATTTGATCGATAGAACGACAATCACTATACTTATTACTCTTATTATTATCAACCTAACTCATATTATTAGCCATATTATGCTTATATGTTCGATAGAACGACAATTACTATACTTATTATTCTTATTTTTATCAACCTAACACATATTATTAGCCATATTATGCTTATATGATCGACAGAACGACAATTACTATACTTATTACACACACTGTTATCAATCTAACTCATATTATTAACCATATTATGCTGATTTGATCGATAGAACGACAATCACTATACTTATTACTCTTATTATTATCAACCTAACTCATATTATTAGCCATATTATGCTTATATGATCGATAGAACGACAATTACTATACTTATTATTCTTATTTTTATCAACCTAACACATATTATTAGCCATATTATGCTTAAATGATCGATAGAACGACAATTACTATACTTATTACTCTTATTATTATGAATCTAACTCGTATTATTAACCATATTATGCAGATATGATCGATAGAACTACAATTACTATACTCATTACTCTTATTATTATCAATCTAACTCATATTATTAGACATATTATGCTTATATGATCGATAGAACGACAATTACTGTACTTATTGCTCTTATCATTATCGATCTAACTCATATTATTAGCCATATTATGCTTATTTGATCGATAGAACGACAATTACTATACTTATTACTCTTATTATTATAAATCTAACTCATATTATTAGCCATATTATGCTTAAATGATCGATAGAACGACAATTACTATACTTATTACTCTTATTATTATGAATCTAACTCATGTTATTAACCATATTATGCAGATATGATCGATAGCACGACATTTACTATACTTATTACTCTTATTATTATCAATCTAACTCATATTATTAGCCATATTATGCTTAAATGATCGATAGAACGACAATTACTATACTTATTATTCTTATTTTTATCAACCTAACACATATTATTAGCCATATTATGCTTATATGATCGACAGAACGACAATTACTATACTTATTACACACACTGTTATCAATCTAACTCATATTATTAACCATATTATGCTGATTTGATCGATAGAACGACAATCACTATACTTATTACTCTTATTATTATCAACCTAACTCATATTATTAGCCATATTATGCTTATATGATCGATAGAACGACAATTACTATACTTATTATTCTTATTATTATAAATCTAACTCATATTATTAACCATATTATGCAGATATAATCCATAGAACTACAATTACTATACTCATTACTCTTATTATTATCAATCTAACTCATATTATTAACCATATTATGCATATATGATCGATAGAACGACAATTACTGTACTTATTACTCTTATTATTATCAATCTAACTCATATTATTAACCATATTATGCTTATATGATCGATAGAACGATAATTACTATACTTATTACTCGTATTATTATCAACCTAACTCATATTATTAGCCATATTATGCTTATATGATCGATAGAACGACAATTACTATACTTATTATTCTTATTTTTATCAACCTAACTCATATTATTAGCCATATTATGCTTAAATGATCGATAGAACGACAATTACTATACTTATTACTCTTACTATTATAAATCTAACTCATATTATTAACCATATTATGCAGATATAATCCATAGAACTACAATTACTATACTCATTACTCTTATTATTATCAATCTAACTCATATTATTAACCATATTATGCATATATGATCGATAGAACGACAATTACTATACTTATTACACTCACTATTATCAATCTAACTCATGTTATTAACCATATTATGCAGATATGATCGATAGCACGACATTTACTATACTTATTACTCTTATTATTATCAATCTAACTCATATTATTAGCCATATTATGCTTAAATGATCGATAGAACGACAATTACTATACTTATTATTCTTATTTTTATCAACCTAACACATATTATTAGCCATATTATGCTTATATGATCGACAGAACGACAATTACTATACTTATTACACACACTGTTATCAATCTAACTCATATTATTAACCATATTATGCTGATTTGATCGATAGAACGACAATCACTATACTTATTACTCTTATTATTATCAACCTAACTCATATTATTAGCCATATTATGCTTATATGTTCGATAGAACGACAATTACTATACTTATTATTCTTATTTTTATCAACCTAACACATATTATTAGCCATATTATGCTTATATGATCGACAGAACGACAATTACTATACTTATTACACACACTGTTATCAATCTAACTCATATTATTAACCATATTATGCTGATTTGATCGATAGAACGACAATCACTATACTTATTACTCTTATTATTATCAACCTAACTCATATTATTAGCCATATTATGCTTATATGTTCGATAGAACGACAATTACTATACTTATTATTCTTATTTTTATCAACCTAACACATATTATTAGCCATATTATGCTTATATGATCGACAGAACGACAATTACTATACTTATTACACACACTGTTATCAATCTAACTCATATTATTAACCATATTATGCTGATTTGATCGATAGAACGACAATCACTATACTTATTACTCTTATTATTATCAACCTAACTCATATTATTAGCCATATTATGCTTATATGTTCGATAGAACGACAATTACTATACTTATTATTCTTATTTTTATCAACCTAACACATATTATTAGCCATATTATGCTTATATGATCGACAGAACGACAATTACTATACTTATTACACACACTGTTATCAATCTAACTCATATTATTAACCATATTATGCTGATTTGATCGATAGAACGACAATCACTATACTTATTACTCTTATTATTATCAACCTAACTCATATTATTAGCCATATTATGCTTATATGATCGATAGAACGACAATTACTATACTTATTATTCTTATTTTTATCAACCTAACACATTTTATTAGCCATATTATGCTTATATGATCGACAGAACGACAATTACTATACTTATTACACACACTGTTATCAATCTAACTCATATTATTAACCATATTATGCTTATTTGATCGATAGAACGACAATCACTATACTTATTACTCTTATTATTATCAACCTAACTCATAATATTAGCCATATTATGCTTATATGATCGACAGAACGACAATTACTATACTTATTACACTTACTATTATCAATCTAACTCATATTATTAGCCATATTATGCCTATATGATCGATAGAACGACAATTACTATACTTATTAGTCTTACTATTATCAATCTAACTCATATTATTAGCCATATTATGCATATATGATCGATAGAACGACAATTACTGTACTTATGACTCTGACCATTATCGATCTAACTCATATTATTAGCCATATTATGCTTATATTATCGATAGAACGACAATTACTGTACTTATTACTGTTATTATTATCAATCTAACTCATATTATTAGCCATATTATGCTTATTTGATCGATAGAAAGACAATTACTATACTTATTACACTTACTATTTTCAATGTAACTCAAATCATTAGCCATATTATGCTTATATGATCGACAGAACGACAATTACTATACTTATTACACTCACTGTTATCAATCTGACTCACATTATTAACCATATTATGCAGATATGATCGATATTACGACATTTACTATACTTATTACTCTTATTATTATCAATCTAACTCATATTATTAGTCATATTATGCTTAAATGATCGATAGAACGACAATTACTATCCTTATTACTCTTATTATTATCAATCTAACTCATATTATTAGCCATATTATGCTTATATGATCGACAGAACGACAATTACTATACTTATTACACTCACTGTTATCAATCTGACTCACATTATTAACCATATTATGCAGATATGATCGATAACACGACATTTACCTTACTTATTACTCTTATTATTATCAATCTAACTCATATTATTAGTCATATTATGCTTAAATGATCGATAGAACGACAATTACTATCCTTATTACTCTTATTATTATCAATCTAACTCATATTATTAGCCATATTATGCTTATATGATCGACAGAACGACAATTACTATACTTATTACACTCACTGTTATCAATCTAACTCACATTATTAACCATATTATGCTAATTTGATCGATAGAACGACAATCGCTATACTTATTACTCTTACTATTATCAATCTAACTCATATTATTAGCCATATTATGCATATATGGTCGATAGAACGACAATTACTGTACTTACTACTCTTATCATTATCGATCTAACTCATATTATTAGCCATATCATGCTTATATTATCGATAGAACGACAATTACTGTACTTATTACTGTTATTATTATCAATCTAACTCATATTATTAGCCATATTATGCTTAAATGATCGATAGAACGACTATTAGTATAGTTATTACTATTATTATTATCAATCTTACTCATATTATTAGCCATATTATGCTTATATGATCGATAGAACGACAATTACTATACTTATTACTCTTATTAATATCAATCTAACTCATATTATTAACCATACTATGCTTATATGATCGATAGAACGACAATTACTATACTTATTACTCTTATTATTATCAACCTAACTCATATTATTAGCCATATTATGCTTATATGATCGATAGAACGACAATTACTATACTTATTATTCTTATTATTATAAATCTAACTCATATTATTAACCATATTATGCAGATATAATCCATAGAACTACAATTACTATACTCATTACTCTTATTATTATCAATCTAACTCATATTATTAACCATATTATGCATATATGATCGATAGAACGACAATTACTATACTTATTACACTCACTATTATCAATCTAACTCATGTTATTCACCATATTATGCAGATATGATCGATAGCACGACATTTACTATACTTATTACTCTTATTATTATCAATCTAACTCATATTATTAGCCATATTATGCTTAAATGATCGATAGAACGACAATTACTATACTTATTATTCTTATTTTTATCAACCCATCACATATTATTAGCCATATTATGCTTATATGATCGACAGAACGACAATTACTATACTTATTACACACACTGTTATCAATCTAACTCATATTATTAACCATATTATGCTGATTTGATCGATAGAACAACAATCACTATACTTATTACTCTTATTATTATCAACCTAACTCATAATATTAGCCATATTATGCTTATATGATCGACAGAACGGCAATTACTATACTTATTACACTTACTATTATCAATCTAACTCATATTATTAGCCATATTATGCCTATATGATCGATAGAACGACAATTACTATACGTATTAGTCTTACTATTATCAATCTAACTCATATTATTAGCCATATTATGCATATATGATCGATAGAACGACAATTACTGTACTTATGAGTCTTATCATTATCGATCTAACTGATATTATTAGCCATATTATGCTTATATTATCGATAGAACGACAATTACTGTACTTATTACTGTTATTATTATCAATCTAACTCATATTATTAGCCATATTATGCTTATTTGATCGATAGAAAGACAATTACTATACTTATTACACTTACTATTTTCAATGTAACTCAAATTATTAGCCATATTATGCTTATATGATCGACAGAACGACAATTACTATACTTATTACACTCACTGTTATCAATCTGACTCACATTATTAACCATATTATGCAGATATGATCGATAGCACGACATTTACTATACTTATTACTCTTATTATTATCAATCTAACTCATATTATTAGTCATATTATGCTTAAATGATCGATAGAACGACAATTACTATCCTTATTACTCTTATTATTATCAATCTAACTCATATTATTAGCCATATTATGCTTATATGATCGACAGAACGACAATTACTATACTTATTACACTCACTGTTATCAATCTAACTCACATTATTAACCATATTATGCTAATTTGATCGATAGAACGACAATCACTATACTTATTACTCTTACTATTATCAATCTAACTCATATTATTAGCCATATTATGCATATATGATCGATAGAACGACAATTACTGTACTTACTACTCTTATCATTATCGATCTAACTCATATTATTAGCCATATTATGCTTATATTATCGATAGAACGACAATTACTGTACTTATTACTGTTATTATTATCAATCTAACTCATATTATTAGCCATATTATGCTTAAATGATCGATAGAACGACTATTAGTATACTTATTACTATTATTATTATCAATCTTACTCATATTATTAGCCATATTATGCTTATATGATCGATAGAACGACAATTACTATACTTATTACTCTTATTATTATCAATCTAACTCATATTATTAACCATATTATGCTTATATGATCGATAGAACGATAATTACTATACTTATTACTCGTATTATTATCAACCTAACTCATATTATTAGCCATATTATGCTTATATGATCGATAGAACGACAATTACTATACTTATTATTCTTATTTTTATCAACCTAACTCATATTATTAGCCATATTATGCTTAAATGATCGATAGAACGACAATTACTATACTTATTACTCTTATTATTATAAATCTAACTCATATTATTAACCATATTATGCAGATATAATCCATAGAACTACAATTACTATACTCATTACTCTTATTATTATCAATCTAACTCATATTATTAACCATATTATGCATATATGATCGATAGAACGACAATTACTATACTTATTACACTCACTATTATCAATCTAACTCATGTTATTAACCATATTATGCAGATATGATCGATAGCACGACATTTACTATACTTATTACTCTTATTATTATCAATCTAACTCATATTATTAGCCATATTATGCTTAAATGATCGATAGAACGACAATTACTATACTTATTATTCTTATTTTTATCAACCTAACACATATTATTAGCCATATTATGCTTATATGATCGACAGAACGACAATTACTATACTTATTACACACACTGTTATCAATCTAACTCATATTATTAACCATATTATGCTGATTTGATCGATAGAACGACAATCACTATACTTATTACTCTTATTATTATCAACCTAACTCATATTATTAGCCATATTATGCTTATATGTTCGATAGAACGACAATTACTATACTTATTATTCTTATTTTTATCAACCTAACACATATTATTAGCCATATTATGCTTATATGATCGACAGAACGACAATTACTCTACTTATTACACACACTGTTATCAATCTAACTCATATTATTAACCATATTATGCTGATTTGATCGATAGAACGACAATCACTATACTTATTACTCTTATTATTATCAACCTAACTCATATTATTAGCCATATTATGCTTATATGATCGATAGAACGACAATTACTATACTTATTATTCTTATTTTTATCAACCTAACACATATTATTAGCCATATTATGCTTAAATGATCGAGGGAACGACAATTACTATACTTATTACTCTTATTATTATGAATCTAACTCGTATTATTAACCATATTATGCAGATATGATCGATAGAACTACAATTACTATACTCATTACTCTTATTATTATCAATCTAACTCATATTATTAGACATATTATGCTTACATGATCGATAGAACGACAATTACTGTACTTATTGTTCTTATCATTATCGATCTAACTCATATTATTAGCCATATTATGCTTATTTGATCGATAGAACGACAATTACTATACTTATTACTCTTATTATTATAAATCTAACTCATATTATTAGCCATATTATGCTTAAATGATCGATAGAACGACAATTACTATACTTATTACTCTTATTATTATGAATCTAACTCATGTTATTAACCATATTATGCAGATATGATCGATAGCACGACATTTACTATACTTATTACTCTTATTATTATCAATCTAACTCATATTATTAGCCATATTATGCTTAAATGATCGATAGAACGACAATTACTATACTTATTATTCTTATTTTTATCAACCTAACACATATTATTAGCCATATTATGCTTATATGATCGACAGAACGACAATTACTATACTTATTACACACACTGTTATCAATCTAACTCATATTATTAACCATATTATGCTGATTTGATGGATAGAACGACAATCACTATACTTATTACTCTTATTATTATCAACCTAACTCATATTATTAGCCATATTATGCTTATATGATCGATAGAACGACAATTACTATACTTATTATTCTTATTTTTATCAACCTAACACATTTTATTGGCCATATTATGCTTATATGATCGACAGAACGACAATTACTATACTTATTACACACACTGTTATCAATCTAACTCATATTATTAACCATATTATGCTTATTTGATCGATAGAACGACAATCACTATACTTATTACTCTTATTATTATCAACCTAACTCATAATATTAGCCATATTATGCTTATATGATCGACAGAACGACAATTACTATACTTATTACACTTACTATTATCAATCTAACTCATATTATTAGCCATATTATGCCTATATGATCGATAGAACGACAATTACTATACTTATTAGTCTTACTATTATCAATCTAACTCATATTATTAGCCATATTATGCATATATGATCGATAGAACGACAATTACTGTACTTATGACTCTTATCATTATCGATCTAACTCATATTATTAGCCATATTATGCTTATATTATCGATAGAACGACAATTACTGTACTTATTACTGTTATTATTATCAATCTAACTCATATTATTAGCCATATTATGCGTATTTGATCGATAGAAAGACAATTACTATACTTATTACACTTACTATTTTCAATGTAACTCAAATTATTAGCCATATTATGCTTATATGATCGACAGAACGACAATTACTATACTTATTACACTCACTGTTATCAATCTGACTCACATTATTAACCATATTATGCAGATATGATCGATATTACGACATTTACTATACTTATTACTCTTATTATTATCAATCTAACTCATATTATTAGTCATATTATGCTTAAATGATCGATAGAACGACAATTACTATCCTTATTACTCTTATTATTATCAATCTAACTCATATTATTAGCCATATTATGCTTATATGATCGACA
The DNA here is from genome assembly GCF_050947335.1 of Megachile rotundata. Classification (NCBI taxonomy): domain Eukaryota; kingdom Metazoa; phylum Arthropoda; class Insecta; order Hymenoptera; family Megachilidae; genus Megachile; species Megachile rotundata. The sequence goes on from NW_027473850.1 coordinate 101,189, forward strand.
GAACGACAATTACTATACTTATTACACTCACTGTTATCAATCTGACTCACATTATTAACCATATTATACAGATATGATCGATAGCACGACATTTACTATACTTATTACTCTTATTATTATCAATCTAACTCATATTATTAGTCATATTATGCTTAAATGATCGATAGAACGACAATTACTATCCTTATTACTCTTATTATTATCAATCTAACTCATATTATTAGCCATATTATGCTTATATGATCGACAGAACGACAATTACTATACTTATTACACTCACTGTTATCAATCTAACTCACATTATTAACCATATTATGCTAATTTGATCGATAGAACGACAATCGCTATACTTATTACTCTTACTATTATCAATCTAACTCATATTATTAGCCATATTATGCATATATGGTCGATAGAACGACAATTACTGTACTTACTACTCTTATCATTATCGATCTAACTCATATTATTAGCCATATTATGCTTATATTATCGATAGAACGACAATTACTGTACTTATTACTGTTATTATTATCAATCTAACTCATATTATTAGCCATATTATGCTTAAATGATCGATAGAACGACTATTAGTATACTTATTACTATTATTATTATCAATCTTACTCATATTATTAGCCATATTATGCTTATATGATCGATAGAACGACAATTACTATACTTATTACTCTTATTATTATCAATCTAACTCATATTATTAACCATATTTTGCTTATATGATCGATAGAACGATAATTACTATACTTATTACTCTTATTATTATCAACCTAACTCATATTATTAGCCATATTATGCTTATATGATCGATAGAACGACAATTACTATACTTATTATTCTTATTTTTATCAACCTAACTCATATTATTAGCCATATTATGCTTAAATGATCGATAGAACGACAATTACTATACTTATTACTCTTACTATTATAAATCTAACTCATATTATTAACCATATTATGCAGATATAATCCATAGAACGACAATTACTATACTTATTACACTCACTATTATCAATCTAACTCCTGTTATTAACCATATTATGCAGATATGATCGATAGCACGACATTTACTATACTTATTACTCTTATTATTATCAATCTAACTCATATTATTAGCCATATTATGCTTAAATGATCGATAGAACGACAATTACTATACTTATTATTCTTATTTTTATCAACCTAACACATATTAATAGCCATATTATGCTTATATGATCGACAGAACGACAATTACTATACTTATTACACACACTGTTATCAATCTAACTCATATTATTAACCATATTATGCTGATTTGATCGATAGAACGACAATCACTATACTTATTACTCTTATTATTATCAACCTAACTCATATTATTAGCCATATTATGCTTATATGTTCGATAGAACGACAATTACTATACTTATTATTCTTATTTTTATCAACCTAACACATATTATTAGCCATATTATGCTTATATGATCGACAGAACGACAATTACTATACTTATTACACACACTGTTATCAATCTAACTCATATTATTAACCATATTATGCTGATTTGATCGATAGAACGACAATCACTATACTTATTACTCTTATTATTATCAACCTAACTCATATTATTAGCCATATTATGCTTATATGATCGATAGAACGACAATTACTATACTTATTATTCTTATTTTTATCAACCTAACACATATTATTAGCCATATTATGCTTAAATGATCGATAGAACGACAATTACTATACTTATTACTCTTATTATTATGAATCTAACTCGTATTATTAACCATATTATGCAGATATGATCGATAGAACTACAATTACTATACTCATTACTCTTATTATTATCAATCTAACTCATATTATTAGCCATATTATGCTTATATGATCGATAGAACGACAATTACTGTACTTATTGCTCTTATCATTATCGATCTAACTCATATTATTAGCCATATTATGCTTATTTGATCGATAGAACGACAATTACTATACTTATTACTCTTATTATTATAAATCTAACTCATATTATTAGCCATATTATGCTTAAATGATCGATAGAACGACAATTACTATACTTATTACTCTTATTATTATGAATCTAACTCATGTTATTAACCATATTATGCAGATATGATCGATAGCACGACATTTACTATACTTATTACTCATATTATTATCAATCTAACTCATATTATTAGCCATATTATGCTTAAATGATCGATAGAACGACAATTACTATACTTATTATTCTTATTTTTATCAACCTAACACATATTATTAGCCATATTATGCTTATATGATCGACAGAACGACAATTACTATACTTATTACACACACTGTTATCAATCTAACTCATGTTATTCACCATATTATGCAGATATGATCGATAGCACGACATTTACTATACTTATTACTCTTATTATTATCAATCTAACTCATATTATTAGCCATATTATGCTTAAATGATCGATAGAACGACAATTACTATACTTATTATTCTTATTTTTATCAACCTAACACATATTATTAGCCATATTATGCTTATATGATCGACAGAACGACAATTACTATACTTATTACACACACTGTTATCAATCTAACTCATATTATTAACCATATTATGCTGATTTGATCGATAGAACAACAATCACTATACTTATTACTCTTATTATTATCAACCTAACTCATAATATTAGCCATATTATGCTTATATGATCGACAGAACGGCAATTACTATACTTATTACACTTACTATTATCAATCTAACTCATATTATTAGCCATATTATGCCTATATGATCGATAGAACGACAATTACTATACGTATTAGTCTTACTACTATCAATCTAACTCATATTATTAGCCATATTATGCATATATGATCGATAGAACGACAATTACTGTACTTATGACTCTTATCATTATCGATCTAACTCATATTATTAGCCATATTATGCTTATATTATCGATAGAACGACAATTACTGTACTTATTACTGTTATTATTATCAATCTAACTCATATTATTAGCCATATTATGCTTATTTGATCGATAGAAAGACAATTACTATACTTATTACACTTACTATTTTCAATGTAACTCAAATTATTAGCCATATTATGCTTATATGATCGACAGAACGACAATTACTATACTTATTACACTCACTGTTATTAATCTGACTCACATTATTAACCATATTATGCAGATATGATCGATAGCACGACATTTACTATACTTATTACTCTTATTATTATCAATCTAACTCATATTATTAGTCATATTATGCTTAAATGATCGATAGAACGACAATTACTATCCTTATTACTCTTATTATTATCAATCTAACTCATATTATTAGCCATATTATGCTTATATGATCGACAGAACGACAATTACTATACTTATTACACTCACTGTTATCAATCTAACTCACATTATTAACCATATTATGCTAATTTGATCGATAGAACGACAATCACTATACTTATTACTCTTACTATTATCAATCTAACTCATATTATTAGCCATATTATGCATATATGATCGATAGAACGACAATTACTGTACTTACTACTCTTATCATTATCGATCTAACTCATATTATTAGCCATATTATGCTTATATTATCGATAGAACGACAATTACTGTACTTATTACTGTTATTATTATCAATCTAACTCATATTATTAGCCATATTATGCTTAAATGATCGATAGAACGACTATTAGTATACTTATTACTATTATTATTATCAATCTTACTCATATTATTAGCCATATTATGCTTATATGATCGATAGAACGACAATTACTATACTTATTACTCTTATTATTATCAATCTAACTCATATTATTAACCATATTATGCTTATATGATCGATAGAACGATAATTACTATACTTATTACTCGTATTATTATCAACCTAACTCATATTATTATCCATATTATGCTTATATGATCGATAGAACGACAATTACTATACTTATTATTCTTATTTTTATCAACCTAACTCATATTATTAGCCATATTATGCTTAAATGATCGATAGAACGACAATTACTATACTTATTACTCTTACTATTATAAATCTAACTCATATTATTAACCATATTATGCAGATATAATCCATAGAACTACAATTACTATACTCATTACTCTTATTATTATCAATCTAACTCATATTATTAACCATATTATGCATATATGATCGATAGAACGACAATTACTATACTTATTACACTCACTATTATCAATCTAACTCATGTTATTAACCATATTATGCAGATATGATCGATAGCACGACATTTACTATACTTATTACTCTTATTATTATCAATCTAACTCATATTATTAGCCATATTATGCTTAAATGATCGATAGAACGACAATTACTATACTTATTATTCTTATTTTTATCAACCTAACACATATTATTAGCCATATTATGCTTATATGATCGACAGAACGACAATTACTATACTTATTACACACACTGTTATCAATCTAACTCATATTATTAACTATATTATGCTGATTTGATCGATAGAACGACAATCACTATACTTATTACTCTTATTATTATCAACCTAACTCATATTATTAGCCATATTATGCTTATATGTTCGATAGAACGACAATTACTATACTTATTATTCTTATTTTTATCAACCTAACACATATTATTAGCCATATTATGCTTATATGATCGACAGAACGACAATTACTATACTTATTACACACACTGTTATCAATCTAACTCATATTATTAACCATATTATGCTGATTTGATCGATAGAACGACAATCACTATACTTATTACTCTTATTATTATCAACCTAACTCATATTATTAGCCATATTATGCTTATATGATCGATAGAACGACAATTACTATACTTATTATTCTTATTTTTATCAACCTAACACATATTATTAGCCATATTATGCTTAAATGATCGATAGAACGACAATTACTATACTTATTACTCTTATTATTATGAATCTAACTCGTATTATTAACCATATTATGCAGATATGATCGATAGAACTACAATTACTATACTCATTACTCTTATTATTATCAATCTAACTCATATTATTAGACATATTATGCTTATATGATCGATAGAACGACAATTACTGTACTTATTGCTCTTATCATTATCGATCTAACTCATATTATTAGCCATATTATGCTTATTTGATCGATAGAACGACAATTACTATACTTATTACTCTTATTATTATAAATCTAACTCATATTATTAGCCATATTATGCTTAAATGATCGATAGAACGACAATTACTATACTTACTACTCTTATTATTATCAATCTAACTCATATTATTAGCCATATTATGCTTATATGATCGATAGAACGACAATTACTGTACTTATTGCTCTTATCATTATCGATCTAACTCATATTATTAGCCATATTATGCTTATTTGATCGATAGAACGACAATTACTATACTTATTACTCTTATTATTATAAATCTAACTCATATTATTAGCCATATTATGCTTAAATGATCGATAGAACGACAATTACTATACTTATTACTCTTATTATTATGAATCTAACTCATGTTATTAACCATATTATGCAGATATGATCGATAGCACGACATTTACTATACTTATTACTCTTATTATTATCAATCTAACTCATATTATTAGCCATATTATGCTTAAATGATCGATAGAACGACAATTACTATACTTATTATTCTTATTTTTATCAACCTAACACATATTATTAGCCATATTATGCTTATATGATCGACAGAACGACAATTACTATACTTATTACACACACTGTTATCAATCTAACTCATATTATTAACCATATTATGCTGATTTGATCGATAGAACGACAATCACTATACTTATTACTCTTATTATTATCAACCTAACTCATATTATTAGCCATATTATGCTTATATGTTCGATAGAACGACAATTACTATACTTATTATTCTTATTTTTATCAACCTAACACATATTATTAGCCATATTATGCTTATATGATCGACAGAACGACAATTACTATACTTATTACACACACTGTTATCAATCTAACTCATATTATTAACCATATTATGCTGATTTGATCGATAGAACGACAATCACTATACTTATTACTCTTATTATTATCAACCTAACTCATATTATTAGCCATATTATGCTTATATGATCGATAGAACGACAATTACTATACTTATTATTCTTATTTTTATCAACCTAACACATATTATTAGCCATATTATGCTTAAATGATCGATAGAACGACAATTACTATACTTATTACTCTTATTATTATGAATCTAACTCGTATTATTAACCATATTATGCAGATATGATCGATAGAACTACAATTACTATACTCATTACTCTTATTATTATCAATCTAACTCATATTATTAGACATATTATGCTTATATGATCGATAGAACGACAATTACTGTACTTATTGCTCTTATCATTATCGATCTAACTCATATTATTAGCCATATTATGCTTATTTGATCGATAGAACGACAATTACTATACTTATTACTCTTATTATTATAAATCTAACTCATATTATTAGCCATATTATGCTTAAATGATCGATAGAACGACAATTACTATACTTACTACTCTTATTATTATCAATCTAACTCATATTATTAGCCATATTATGCTTATATGATCGATAGAACGACAATTACTGTACTTATTGCTCTTATCATTATCGATCTAACTCATATTATTAGCCATATTATGCTTATTTGATCGATAGAACGACAATTACTATACTTATTACTCTTATTATTATAAATCTAACTCATATTATTAGCCATATTATGCTTAAATGATCGATAGAACGACAATTACTATACTTATTACTCTTATTATTATGAATCTAACTCATGTTATTAACCATATTATGCAGATATGATCGATAGCACGACATTTACTATACTTATTACTCTTATTATTATCAATCTAACTCATATTATTAGCCATATTATGCTTAAATGATCGATAGAACGACAATTACTATACTTATTATTCTTATTTTTATCAACCTAACACATATTATTAGCCATATTATGCTTATATGATCGACAGAACGACAATTACTATACTTATTACACACACTGTTATCAATCTAACTCATATTATTAACCATATTATGCTGATTTGATCGATAGAACGACAATCACTATACTTATTACTCTTATTATTATCAACCTAACTCATATTATTAGCCATATTATGCTTATATGATCGATAGAACGACAATTACTATACTTATTATTCTTATTTTTATCAACCTAACACATTTTATTAGCCATATTATGCTTATATGATCGACAGAACGACAATTACTATACTTATTACACACACTGTTATCAATCTAACTCATATTATTAACCATATTATGCTTATTTGATCGATAGAACGACAATCACTATACTTATTACTCTTATTATTATCAACCTAACTCATAATATTAGCCACATTATGCTTATATGATCGACAGAACGACAATTACTATACTTATTACACTTACTATTATCAATCTAACTCATATTATTAGCCATATTATGCCTATATGATCGATAGAACGACAATTACTATACTTATTAGTCTTACTATTATCAATCTAACTCATATTATTAGCCATATTATGCATATATGATCGATAGAACGACAATTACTGTACTTATGACTCTTATCATTATCGATCTAACTCATATTATTAGCCATATTATGCTTATATTATCGATAGAACGACAATTACTGTACTTATTACTGTTATTATTATCAATCTAACTCATATTATTAGCCATATTATGCTTATTTGATCGATAGAAAGACAATTACTATACTTATTACACTTACTATTTTCAATGTAACTCAAATTATTAGCCATATTATGCTTATATGATCGACAGAACGACAATTACTATACTTATTACACTCACTGTTATCAATCTGACTCACATTATTAACCATATTATGCAGATATGATCGATATTACGACATTTACTATACTTATTACTCTTATTATTATCAATCTAACTCATATTATTAGTCATATTATGCTTAAATGATCGATAGAACGACAATTACTATCCTTATTACTCTTATTATTATCAATCTAACTCATATTATTAGCCATATTATGCTTATATGATCGACAGAACGACAATTACTATACTTATTACACTCACTGTTATCAATCTGACTCACATTATTAACCATATTATGCAGATATGATCGATAGCACGACATTTACTATACTTATTACTCTTATTATTATCAATCTAACTCATATTATTAGTCATATTATGCTTAAATGATCGATAGAACGACAATTACTATCCTTATTACTCTTATTATTATCAATCTAACTCATATTATTAGCCATATTATGCTTATATGATCGACAGAACGACAATTACTATACTTATTACACTCACTGTTATCAATCTAACTCACATTATAACCATATTATGCTAATTTGATCGATAGAACGACAATCGCTATACTTATTACTCTTACTATTATCAATCTAACTCATATTATTAGCCATATTATGCATATATGGTCGATAGAACGACAATTACTGTACTTTCTACTCTTATCATTATCGATCTAACTCATATTATTAGCCATATCATGCTTATATTATCGATAGAACGACAATTACTGTACTTATTACTGTTATTATTATCAATCTAACTCATATTATTAGCCATATTATGCTTAAATGATCGATAGAACGACAATTACTATACTTATTACTCTTATTATTATGAATCTAACTCATGTTATTAACCATATTATGCAGATATGATCGATAGCACGACATTTACTATACTTATTACTCTTATTATTATCAATCTAACTCATATTATTAGCCATATTATGCTTAAATGATCGATAGAACGACTATTAGTATAGTTATTACTATTATTATTATCAATCTTACTCATATTATTAGCCATATTATGCTTATATGATCGATAGAACGACAATTACTATACTTATTACTCTTATTATTATCAATCTAACTCATATTATTAACCATATTATGCTTATATGATCGATAGAACGACAATTACTATACTTATTACTCTTATTATTATCAACCTAACTCATATTATTAGCCATATTATGCTTATATGATCGATAGAACGACAATTACTATACTTATTATTCTTATTATTATAAATCTAACTCATATTATTAACCATATTATGCAGATATAATCCATAGAACTACAATTACTATACTCATTACTCTTATTATTATCAATCTAACTCATATTATTAACCATATTATGCATATATGATCGATAGAACGACAATTACTATACTTATTATTCTTATTTTTATCAACCTAACACATATTATTAGCCATATTATGCTTAAATGATCGATAGAACGACAATTACTATACTTATTACTCTTATTATTATGAATCTAACTCGTATTATTAACCATATTATGCAGATATGATCGATAGAACTACAATTACTATACTCATTACTCTTATTATTATCAATCTAACTCATATTATTAGACATATTATGCTTATATGATCGATAGAACGACAATTACTGTACTTATTGCTCTTATCATTATCGATCTAACTCATATTATTAGCCATATTATGCTTATTTGATCGATAGAACGACAATTACTATACTTATTACTCTTATTATTATAAATCTAACTCATATTATTAGCCATATTATGCTTAAATGATCGATAGAACGACAATTACTATACTTACTACTCTTATTATTATCAATCTAACTCATATTATTAGCCATATTATGCTTATATGATCGATAGAACGACAATTACTGTACTTATTGCTCTTATCATTATCGATCTAACTCATATTATTAGCCATATTATGCTTATTTGATCGATAGAACGACAATTACTATACTTATTACTCTTATTATTATAAATCTAACTCATATTATTAGCCATATTATGCTTAAATGATCGATAGAACGACAATTACTATACTTATTACTCTTATTATTATGAATCTAACTCATGTTATTAACCATATTATGCAGATATGATCGATAGCACGACATTTACTATACTTATTACTCTTATTATTATCAATCTAACTCATATTATTAGCCATATTATGCTTAAATGATCGATAGAACGACAATTACTATACTTATTATTCTTATTTTTATCAACCTAACACATATTATTAGCCATATTATGCTTATATGATCGACAGAACGACAATTACTATACTTATTACACACACTGTTATCAATCTAACTCATATTATTAACCATATTATGCTGATTTGATCGATAGAACGACAATCACTATACTTATTACTCTTATTATTATCAACCTAACTCATATTATTAGCCATATTATGCTTATATGATCGATAGAACGACAATTACTATACTTATTATTCTTATTTTTATCAACCTAACACATTTTATTAGCCATATTATGCTTATATGATCGACAGAACGACAATTACTATACTTATTACACACACTGTTATCAATCTAACTCATATTATTAACCATATTATGCTTATTTGATCGATAGAACGACAATCACTATACTTATTACTCTTATTATTATCAACCTAACTCATAATATTAGCCACATTATGCTTATATGATCGACAGAACGACAATTACTATACTTATTACACTTACTATTATCAATCTAACTCATATTATTAGCCATATTATGCCTATATGATCGATAGAACGACAATTACTATACTTATTAGTCTTACTATTATCAATCTAACTCATATTATTAGCCATATTATGCATATATGATCGATAGAACGACAATTACTGTACTTATGACTCTTATCATTATCGATCTAACTCATATTATTAGCCATATTATGCTTATATTATCGATAGAACGACAATTACTGTACTTATTACTGTTATTATTATCAATCTAACTCATATTATTAGCCATATTATGCTTATTTGATCGATAGAAAGACAATTACTATACTTATTACACTTACTATTTTCAATGTAACTCAAATTATTAGCCATATTATGCTTATATGATCGACAGAACGACAATTACTATACTTATTACACTCACTGTTATCAATCTGACTCACATTATTAACCATATTATGCAGATATGATCGATATTACGACATTTACTATACTTATTACTCTTATTATTATCAATCTAACTCATATTATTAGTCATATTATGCTTAAATGATCGATAGAACGACAATTACTATCCTTATTACTCTTATTATTATCAATCTAACTCATATTATTAGCCATATTATGCTTATATGATCGACAGAACGACAATTACTATACTTATTACACTCACTGTTATCAATCTGACTCACATTATTAACCATATTATGCAGATATGATCGATAGCACGACATTTACTATACTTATTACTCTTATTATTATCAATCTAACTCATATTATTAGTCATATTATGCTTAAATGATCGATAGAACGACAATTACTATCCTTATTACTCTTATTATTATCAATCTAACTCATATTATTAGCCATATTATGCTTATATGATCGACAGAACGACAATTACTATACTTATTACACTCACTGTTATCAATCTAACTCACATTATAACCATATTATGCTAATTTGATCGATAGAACGACAATCGCTATACTTATTACTCTTACTATTATCAATCTAACTCATATTATTAGCCATATTATGCATATATGGTCGATAGAACGACAATTACTGTACTTTCTACTCTTATCATTATCGATCTAACTCATATTATTAGCCATATCATGCTTATATTATCGATAGAACGACAATTACTGTACTTATTACTGTTATTATTATCAATCTAACTCATATTATTAGCCATATTATGCTTAAATGATCGATAGAACGACTATTAGTATAGTTATTACTATTATTATTATCAATCTTACTCATATTATTAGCCATATTATGCTTATATGATCGATAGAACGACAATTACTATACTTATTACTCTTATTATTATCAATCTAACTCATATTATTAACCATATTATGCTTATATGATCGATAGAACGACAATTACTATACTTATTACTCTTATTATTATCAACCTAACTCATATTATTAGCCATATTATGCTTATATGATCGATAGAACGACAATTACTATACTTATTATTCTTATTATTATAAATCTAACTCATATTATTAACCATATTATGCAGATATAATCCATAGAACTACAATTACTATACTCATTACTCTTATTATTATCAATCTAACTCATATTATTAACCATATTATGCATATATGATCGATAGAACGACAATTACTATACTTATTACACTCACTATTATCAATCTAACTCATGTTATTCACCATATTATGCAGATATGATCGATAGCACGACATTTACTATACTTATTACTCTTATTATTATCAATCTAACTCATATTATTAGCCATATTATGCTTAAATGATCGATAGAACGACAATTACTATACTTATTATTCTTATTTTTATCAACCTAACACATATTATTAGCCATATTATGCTTATATGATCGACAGAACGACAATTACTATACTTATTACACACACTGTTATCAATCTAACTCATATTATTAACCATATTATGCTGATTTGATCGATAGAACAACAATCACTATACTTATTACTCTTATTATTATCAACCTAACTCATAATATTAGCCATATTATGCTTATATGATCGACAGAACGGCAATTACTATACTTATTACTCTTATTATTATCAATCTAACTCATATTATTAGTCATATTATGCTTAAATGATCGATAGAACGACAATTACTATCCTTATTACTCTTATTATTATCAATCTAACTCATATTATTAGCCATATTATGCTTATATGATCGACAGAACGACAATTACTATACTTATTACACTCACTGTTATCAATCTAACTCACATTATAACCATATTATGCTAATTTGATCGATAGAACGACAATCGCTATACTTATTACTCTTACTATTATCAATCTAACTCATATTATTAGCCATATTATGCATATATGGTCGATAGAACGACAATTACTGTACTTTCTACTCTTATCATTATCGATCTAACTCATATTATTAGCCATATCATGCTTATATTATCGATAGAACGACAATTACTGTACTTATTACTGTTATTATTATCAATCTAACTCATATTATTAGCCATATTATGCTTAAATGATCGATAGAACGACTATTAGTATAGTTATTACTATTATTATTATCAATCTTACTCATATTATTAGCCATATTATGCTTATATGATCGATAGAACGACAATTACTATACTTATTACTCTTATTATTATCAATCTAACTCATATTATTAACCATATTATGCTTATATGATCGATAGAACGACAATTACTATACTTATTACTCTTATTATTATCAACCTAACTCATATTATTAGCCATATTATGCTTATATGATCGATAGAACGACAATTACTATACTTATTATTCTTATTATTATAAATCTAACTCATATTATTAACCATATTATGCAGATATAATCCATAGAACTACAATTACTATACTCATTACTCTTATTATTATCAATCTAACTCATATTATTAACCATATTATGCATATATGATCGATAGAACGACAATTACTATACTTATTACACTCACTATTATCAATCTAACTCATGTTATTCACCATATTATGCAGATATGATCGATAGCACGACATTTACTATACTTATTACTCTTATTATTATCAATCTAACTCATATTATTAGCCATATTATGCTTAAATGATCGATAGAACGACAATTACTATACTTATTATTCTTATTTTTATCAACCTAACACATATTATTAGCCATATTATGCTTATATGATCGACAGAACGACAATTACTATACTTATTACACACACTGTTATCAATCTAACTCATATTATTAACCATATTATGCTGATTTGATCGATAGAACAACAATCACTATACTTATTACTCTTATTATTATCAACCTAACTCATAATATTAGCCATATTATGCTTATATGATCGACAGAACGGCAATTACTATACTTATTACACTTACTATTATCAATCTAACTCATATTATTAGCCATATTATGCCTATATGATCGATAGAACGACAATTACTATACTTATTACACTCACTGTTATCAATCTGACTCACATTATTAACCATATTATGCAGATATGATCGATAGCACGACATTTACTATACTTATTACTCTTATTATTATCAATCTAACTCATATTATTAGTCATATTATGCTTAAATGATCGATAGAACGACAATTACTATCCTTATTACTCTTATTATTATCAATCTAACTCATATTATTAGCCATATTATGCTTATATGATCGACAGAACGACAATTACTATACTTATTACACTCACTGTTATCAATCTAACTCACATTATTAACCATATTATGCTAATTTGATCGATAGAACGACAATCGCTATACTTATTACTCTTACTATTATCAATCTAACTCATATTATTAGCCATATTATGCATATATGGTCGATAGAACGACAATTACTGTACTTACTACTCTTATCATTATCGATCTAACTCATATTATTAGCAATATTATGCTTATATTATCGATAGAACGACAATTACTGTACTTATTACTGTTATTATTATCAATCTAACTCATATTATTAGCCATATTATGCTTAAATGATCGATAGAACGACTATTAGTATACTTATTACTATTATTATTATCAATCTTACTCATATTATTAGCCATATTATGCTTATATGATCGATAGAACGACAATTACTATACTTATTACTCTTATTATTATCAATCTAACTCATATTATTAACCATATTATGCTTATATGATCGATAGAACGAGAATTACTATCCTTATTACTCTTATTATTATCAATCTAACTCATATTATTAGCCATATTATGCTTATATGATCGACAGAACGACAATTACTATACTTATTACACTCACTGTTATCAATCTGACTCACATTATTAACCATATTATGCAGATATGATCGATAGCACGACATTTACTATACTTATTACTCTTATTATTATCAATCTAACTCATATTATTAGTCATATTATGCTTAAATGATCGATAGAACGACAATTACTATCCTTATTACTCTTATTATTATCAATCTAACTCATATTATTAGCCATATTATGCTTATATGATCGACAGAACGACAATTACTATACTTATTACACTCACTGTTATCAATCTAACTCACATTATTAACCATATTATGCTAATTTGATCGATAGAACGACAATCGCTATACTTATTACTCTTACTATTATCAATCTAACTCATATTATTAGCCATATTATGCATATATGGTCGATAGAACGACAATTACTGTACTTACTACTCTTATCATTATCGATCTAACTCATATTATTAGCCATATTATGCTTATATTATCGATAGAACGACAATTACTGTACTTATTACTGTTATTATTATCAATCTAACTCATATTATTAGCCATATTATGCTTAAATGATCGATAGAACGACTATTAGTATACTTATTACTATTATTATTATCAATCTTACTCATATTATTAGCCATATTATGCTTATATGATCGATAGAACGACAATTACTATACTTATTACTCTTATTATTATCAATCTAACTCATATTATTAACCATATTATGCTTATATGATCGATAGAACGATAATTACTATACTTATTACTCTTATTATTATCAACCTAACTCATATTATTAGCCATATTATGCTTATATGATCGATAGAACGACAATTACTATACTTATTATTCTTATTTTTATCAACCTAACTCATATTATTAGCCATATTATGCTTAAATGATCGATAGAACGACAATTACTATACTTATTACTCTTACTATTATAAATCTAACTCATATTATTAACCATATTATGCAGATATAATCCATAGAACGACAATTACTATACTTATTACACTCACTATTATCAATCTAACTCCTGTTATTAACCATATTATGCAGATATGATCGATAGCACGACATTTACTATACTTATTACTCTTATTATTATCAATCTAACTCATATTATTAGCCATATTATGCTTAAATGATCGATAGAACGACAATTACTATACTTATTATTCTTATTTTTATCAACCTAACACATATTATTAGCCATATTATGCTTATATGATCGACAGAACGACAATTACTATACTTATTACACACACTGTTATCAATCTAACTCATATTATTAACCATATTATGCTGATTTGATCGATAGAACGACAATCACTATACTTATTACTCTTATTATTATCAACCTAACTCATATTATTAGCCATATTATGCTTATATGATCGATAGAACGACAATTACTATACTTATTATTCTTATTTTTATCAACCTAACACATATTATTAGCCATATTATGCTTAAATGATCGATAGAACGACAATTACTATACTTATTACTCTTATTATTATGAATCTAACTCATGTTATTAACCATATTATGCAGATATGATCGATAGAACGACAATTACTATACTTATTAGTCTTACTATTATCAATCTAACTCATATTATTAGCCATATTATGCATATATGATCGATAGAACGACAATTACTGTACTTATGACTCTTATCATTATCGATCTAACTCACATTATTAGCCATATTATGCCTATATTATCGATAGAACGACAATTACTGTACTTATTACTGTTATTATTATCAATCTAACTCATATTATTAGCCATATTATGCGTATTTGATCGATAGAAAGACAATTACTATACTTATTACACTTACTATTTTCAATGTAACTCAAATTATTAGCCATATTATGCTTATATGATCGACAGAACGACAATTACTATACTTATTACACTCACTATTATCAATCTGACTCACATTATTAACCATATTATGCAGATATGATCGATAGCACGACATTTACTATACTTATTACTCTTATTATTATCAATCTAACTCATATTATTAGTCATATTATGCTTAAATGATCGATAGAACGACAATTACTATCCTTATTACTCTTATTATTATCAATCTAACTCATATTATTAGCCATATTATGCTTATATGATCGACAGAACGACAATTACTATACTTATTACACTCACTGTTATCAATCTAACTCACATTATTAACCATATTATGCTAATTTGATCGATAGAACGACAATCGCTATACTTATTACTCTTACTATTATCAATCTAACTCATATTATTAGCCATATTATGCATATATGGTCGATAGAACGACAATTACTGTACTTACTACTCTTATCATTATCGATCTAACTCATATTATTAGCCATATTATGCTTATATTATCGATAGAACGACAATTACTGTACTTATTACTGTTATTATTATCAATCTAACTCATATTATTAGCCATATTATGCTTAAATGATCGATAGAACGACTATTAGTATACTTATTACTATTATTATTATCAATCTTACTCATATTATTAGCCATATTATGCTTATATGATCGATAGAACGACAATTACTATACTTATTACTCTTATTATTATCAATCTAACTCATATTATTAACCATATTATGCTTATATGATCGATATAACGATAATTACTATACTTATTACTCTTATTATTATCAATCTAACTCATATTATTAGCCATATTATGCTTAAATGATCGATAGAACGACAATTACTATACTTATTATTCTTATTTTTATCAACCTAACACATATTATTAGCCATATTATGCTTATATGATCGACAGAACGACAATTACTATACTTATTACTCTTACTATTATAAATCTAACTCATATTATTAACCATATTATGCAGATATAATCCATAGAACTACAATTACTATACTCATTACTCTTATTATTATCAATCTAACTCATATTATTAACCATATTATGCATATATGATCGATAGAACGACAATTACTATACTTATTACACTCACTATTATCAATCTAACTCATGTTATTAACCATATTATGCAGATATGATCGATAGCACGACATTTACTATACTTATTACTCTTATTATTATCAATCTAACTCATATTATTAGCCATATTATGCTTAAATGATCGATAGAACGACAATTACTATACTTATTATTCTTATTTTTATCAACCTAACACATATTATTAGCCATATTATGCTTATATGATCGACAGAACGACAATTACTATACTTATTACACACACTGTTATCAATCTAACTCATATTATTAACTATATTATGCTGATTTGATCGATAGAACGACAATCACTATACTTATTACTCTTATTATTATCAACCTAACTCATATTATTAGCCATATTATGCTTATATGTTCGATAGAACGACAATTACTATACTTATTATTCTTATTTTTATCAACCTAACACATATTATTAGCCATATTATGCTTATATGATCGACAGAACGACAATTACTATACTTATTACACACACTGTTATCAATCTAACTCATATTATTAACCATATTATGCTGATTTGATCGATAGAACGACAATCACTATACTTATTACTCTTATTATTATCAACCTAACTCATATTATTAGCCATATTATGCTTATATGATCGATAGAACGACAATTACTATACTTATTATTCTTATTTTTATCAACCTAACACATATTATTAGCCATATTATGCTTAAATGATCGATAGAACGACAATTACTATACTTATTACTCTTATTATTATGAATCTAACTCGTATTATTAACCATATTATGCAGATATGATCGATAGAACTACAATTACTATACTCATTACTCTTATTATTATCAATCTAACTCATATTATTAGACATATTATGCTTATATGATCGATAGAACGACAATTACTGTACTTATTGCTCTTATCATTATCGATCTAACTCATATTATTAGCCATATTATGCTTATTTGATCGATAGAACGACAATTACTATACTTATTACTCTTATTATTATAAATCTAACTCATATTATTAGCCATATTATGCTTAAATGATCGATAGAACGACAATTACTATACTTACTACTCTTATTATTATCAATCTAACTCATATTATTAGCCATATTATGCTTATATGATCGATAGAACGACAATTACTGTACTTATTGCTCTTATCATTATCGATCTAACTCATATTATTAGCCATATTATGCTTATTTGATCGATAGAACGACAATTACTATACTTATTACTCTTATTATTATAAATCTAACTCATATTATTAGCCATATTATGCTTAAATGATCGATAGAACGACAATTACTATACTTATTACTCTTATTATTATGAATCTAACTCATGTTATTAACCATATTATGCAGATATGATCGATAGCACGACATTTACTATACTTATTACTCTTATTATTATCAATCTAACTCATATTATTAGCCATATTATGCTTAAATGATCGATAGAACGACAATTACTATACTTATTATTCTTATTTTTATCAACCTAACACATATTATTAGCCATATTATGCTTATATGATCGACAGAACGACAATTACTATACTTATTACACACACTGTTATCAATCTAACTCATATTATTAACCATATTATGCTGATTTGATCGATAGAACGACAATCACTATACTTATTACTCTTATTATTATCAACCTAACTCATATTATTAGCCATATTATGCTTATATGTTCGATAGAACGACAATTACTATACTTATTATTCTTATTTTTATCAACCTAACACATATTATTAGCCATATTATGCTTATATGATCGACAGAACGACAATTACTATACTTATTACACACACTGTTATCAATCTAACTCATATTATTAACCATATTATGCTGATTTGATCGATAGAACGACAATCACTATACTTATTACTCTTATTATTATCAACCTAACTCATATTATTAGCCATATTATGCTTATATGATCGATAGAACGACAATTACTATACTTATTATTCTTATTTTTATCAACCTAACACATATTATTAGCCATATTATGCTTAAATGATCGATAGAACGACAATTACTATACTTATTACTCTTATTATTATGAATCTAACTCGTATTATTAACCATATTATGCAGATATGATCGATAGAACTACAATTACTATACTCATTACTCTTATTATTATCAATCTAACTCATATTATTAGACATATTATGCTTATATGATCGATAGAACGACAATTACTGTACTTATTGCTCTTATCATTATCGATCTAACTCATATTATTAGCCATATTATGCTTATTTGATCGATAGAACGACAATTACTATACTTATTACTCTTATTATTATAAATCTAACTCATATTATTAGCCATATTATGCTTAAATGATCGATAGAACGACAATTACTATACTTACTACTCTTATTATTATCAATCTAACTCATATTATTAGCCATATTATGCTTATATGATCGATAGAACGACAATTACTGTACTTATTGCTCTTATCATTATCGATCTAACTCATATTATTAGCCATATTATGCTTATTTGATCGATAGAACGACAATTACTATACTTATTACTCTTATTATTATAAATCTAACTCATATTATTAGCCATATTATGCTTAAATGATCGATAGAACGACAATTACTATACTTATTACTCTTATTATTATGAATCTAACTCATGTTATTAACCATATTATGCAGATATGATCGATAGCACGACATTTACTATACTTATTACTCTTATTATTATCAATCTAACTCATATTATTAGCCATATTATGCTTAAATGATCGATAGAACGACAATTACTATACTTATTATTCTTATTTTTATCAACCTAACACATATTATTAGCCATATTATGCTTATATGATCGACAGAACGACAATTACTATACTTATTACACACACTGTTATCAATCTAACTCATATTATTAACCATATTATGCTGATTTGATCGATAGAACGACAATCACTATACTTATTACTCTTATTATTATCAACCTAACTCATATTATTAGCCATATTATGCTTATATGATCGATAGAACGACAATTACTATACTTATTATTCTTATTTTTATCAACCTAACACATTTTATTAGCCATATTATGCTTATATGATCGACAGAACGACAATTACTATACTTATTACACACACTGTTATCAATCTAACTCATATTATTAACCATATTATGCTTATTTGATCGATAGAACGACAATCACTATACTTATTACTCTTATTATTATCAACCTAACTCATAATATTAGCCACATTATGCTTATATGATCGACAGAACGACAATTACTATACTTATTACACTTACTATTATCAATCTAACTCATATTATTAGCCATATTATGCCTATATGATCGATAGAACGACAATTACTATACTTATTAGTCTTACTATTATCAATCTAACTCATATTATTAGCCATATTATGCATATATGATCGATAGAACGACAATTACTGTACTTATGACTCTTATCATTATCGATCTAACTCATATTATTAGCCATATTATGCTTATATTATCGATAGAACGACAATTACTGTACTTATTACTGTTATTATTATCAATCTAACTCATATTATTAGCCATATTATGCTTATTTGATCGATAGAAAGACAATTACTATACTTATTACACTTACTATTTTCAATGTAACTCAAATTATTAGCCATATTATGCTTATATGATCGACAGAACGACAATTACTATACTTATTACACTCACTGTTATCAATCTGACTCACATTATTAACCATATTATGCAGATATGATCGATATTACGACATTTACTATACTTATTACTCTTATTATTATCAATCTAACTCATATTATTAGTCATATTATGCTTAAATGATCGATAGAACGACAATTACTATCCTTATTACTCTTATTATTATCAATCTAACTCATATTATTAGCCATATTATGCTTATATGATCGACAGAACGACAATTACTATACTTATTACACTCACTGTTATCAATCTGACTCACATTATTAACCATATTATGCAGATATGATCGATAGCACGACATTTACTATACTTATTACTCTTATTATTATCAATCTAACTCATATTATTAGTCATATTATGCTTAAATGATCGATAGAACGACAATTACTATCCTTATTACTCTTATTATTATCAATCTAACTCATATTATTAGCCATATTATGCTTATATGATCGACAGAACGACAATTACTATACTTATTACACTCACTGTTATCAATCTAACTCACATTATAACCATATTATGCTAATTTGATCGATAGAACGACAATCGCTATACTTATTACTCTTACTATTATCAATCTAACTCATATTATTAGCCATATTATGCATATATGGTCGATAGAACGACAATTACTGTACTTTCTACTCTTATCATTATCGATCTAACTCATATTATTAGCCATATCATGCTTATATTATCGATAGAACGACAATTACTGTACTTATTACTGTTATTATTATCAATCTAACTCATATTATTAGCCATATTATGCTTAAATGATCGATAGAACGACAATTACTATACTTATTACTCTTATTATTATGAATCTAACTCATGTTATTAACCATATTATGCAGATATGATCGATAGCACGACATTTACTATACTTATTACTCTTATTATTATCAATCTAACTCATATTATTAGCCATATTATGCTTAAATGATCGATAGAACGACTATTAGTATAGTTATTACTATTATTATTATCAATCTTACTCATATTATTAGCCATATTATGCTTATATGATCGATAGAACGACAATTACTATACTTATTACTCTTATTATTATCAATCTAACTCATATTATTAACCATATTATGCTTATATGATCGATAGAACGACAATTACTATACTTATTACTCTTATTATTATCAACCTAACTCATATTATTAGCCATATTATGCTTATATGATCGATAGAACGACAATTACTATACTTATTATTCTTATTATTATAAATCTAACTCATATTATTAACCATATTATGCAGATATAATCCATAGAACTACAATTACTATACTCATTACTCTTATTATTATCAATCTAACTCATATTATTAACCATATTATGCATATATGATCGATAGAACGACAATTACTATACTTATTATTCTTATTTTTATCAACCTAACACATATTATTAGCCATATTATGCTTAAATGATCGATAGAACGACAATTACTATACTTATTACTCTTATTATTATGAATCTAACTCGTATTATTAACCATATTATGCAGATATGATCGATAGAACTACAATTACTATACTCATTACTCTTATTATTATCAATCTAACTCATATTATTAGACATATTATGCTTATATGATCGATAGAACGACAATTACTGTACTTATTGCTCTTATCATTATCGATCTAACTCATATTATTAGCCATATTATGCTTATTTGATCGATAGAACGACAATTACTATACTTATTACTCTTATTATTATAAATCTAACTCATATTATTAGCCATATTATGCTTAAATGATCGATAGAACGACAATTACTATACTTACTACTCTTATTATTATGAATCTAACTCATGTTATTAACCATATTATGCAGATATGATCGATAGCACGACATTTACTATACTTATTACTCTTATTATTATCAATCTAACTCATATTATTAGCCATATTATGCTTAAATGATCGATAGAACGACAATTACTATACTTATTATTCTTATTTTTATCAACCTAACACATATTATTAGCCATATTATGCTTATATGATCGACAGAACGACAATTACTATACTTATTACACACACTGTTATCAATCTAACTCATATTATTAACCATATTATGCTGATTTGATCGATAGAACGACAATCACTATACTTATTACTCTTATTATTATCAACCTAACTCATATTATTAGCCATATTATGCTTATATGATCGATAGAACGACAATTACTATACTTATTATTCTTATTTTTATCAACCTAACACATTTTATTAGCCATATTATGCTTATATGATCGACAGAACGACAATTACTATACTTATTACACACACTGTTATCAATCTAACTCATATTATTAACCATATTATGCTTATTTGATCGATAGAACGACAATCACTATACTTATTACTCTTATTATTATCAACCTAACTCATAATATTAGCCACATTATGCTTATATGATCGACAGAACGACAATTACTATACTTATTACACTTACTATTATCAATCTAACTCATATTATTAGCCATATTATGCCTATATGATCGATAGAACGACAATTACTATACTTATTAGTCTTACTATTATCAATCTAACTCATATTATTAGCCATATTATGCATATATGATCGATAGAACGACAATTACTGTACTTATGACTCTTATCATTATCGATCTAACTCATATTATTAGCCATATTATGCTTATATTATCGATAGAACGACAATTACTGTACTTATTACTGTTATTATTATCAATCTAACTCATATTATTAGCCATATTATGCTTATTTGATCGATAGAAAGACAATTACTATACTTATTACACTTACTATTTTCAATGTAACTCAAATTATTAGCCATATTATGCTTATATGATCGACAGAACGACAATTACTATACTTATTACACTCACTGTTATCAATCTGACTCACATTATTAACCATATTATGCAGATATGATCGATATTACGACATTTACTATACTTATTACTCTTATTATTATCAATCTAACTCATATTATTAGTCATATTATGCTTAAATGATCGATAGAACGACAATTACTATCCTTATTACTCTTATTATTATCAATCTAACTCATATTATTAGCCATATTATGCTTATATGATCGACAGAACGACAATTACTATACTTATTACACTCACTGTTATCAATCTGACTCACATTATTAACCATATTATGCAGATATGATCGATAGCACGACATTTACTATACTTATTACTCTTATTATTATCAATCTAACTCATATTATTAGTCATATTATGCTTAAATGATCGATAGAACGACAATTACTATCCTTATTACTCTTATTATTATCAATCTAACTCATATTATTAGCCATATTATGCTTATATGATCGACAGAACGACAATTACTATACTTATTACACTCACTGTTATCAATCTAACTCACATTATAACCATATTATGCTAATTTGATCGATAGAACGACAATCGCTATACTTATTACTCTTACTATTATCAATCTAACTCATATTATTAGCCATATTATGCATATATGGTCGATAGAACGACAATTACTGTACTTTCTACTCTTATCATTATCGATCTAACTCATATTATTAGCCATATCATGCTTATATTATCGATAGAACGACAATTACTGTACTTATTACTGTTATTATTATCAATCTAACTCATATTATTAGCCATATTATGCTTAAATGATCGATAGAACGACTATTAGTATAGTTATTACTATTATTATTATCAATCTTACTCATATTATTAGCCATATTATGCTTATATGATCGATAGAACGACAATTACTATACTTATTACTCTTATTATTATCAATCTAACTCATATTATTAACCATATTATGCTTATATGATCGATAGAACGACAATTACTATACTTATTACTCTTATTATTATCAACCTAACTCATATTATTAGCCATATTATGCTTATATGATCGATAGAACGACAATTACTATACTTATTATTCTTATTATTATAAATCTAACTCATATTATTAACCATATTATGCAGATATAATCCATAGAACTACAATTACTATACTCATTACTCTTATTATTATCAATCTAACTCATATTATTAACCATATTATGCATATATGATCGATAGAACGACAATTACTATACTTATTACACTCACTATTATCAATCTAACTCATGTTATTCACCATATTATGCAGATATGATCGATAGCACGACATTTACTATACTTATTACTCTTATTATTATCAATCTAACTCATATTATTAGCCATATTATGCTTAAATGATCGATAGAACGACAATTACTATACTTATTATTCTTATTTTTATCAACCTAACACATATTATTAGCCATATTATGCTTATATGATCGACAGAACGACAATTACTATACTTATTACACACACTGTTATCAATCTAACTCATATTATTAACCATATTATGCTGATTTGATCGATAGAACAACAATCACTATACTTATTACTCTTATTATTATCAACCTAACTCATAATATTAGCCATATTATGCTTATATGATCGACAGAACGGCAATTACTATACTTATTACACTTACTATTATCAATCTAACTCATATTATTAGCCATATTATGCCTATATGATCGATAGAACGACAATTACTATACTTATTACACTCACTGTTATCAATCTGACTCACATTATTAACCATATTATGCAGATATGATCGATAGCACGACATTTACTATACTTATTACTCTTATTATTATCAATCTAACTCATATTATTAGTCATATTATGCTTAAATGATCGATAGAACGACAATTACTATCCTTATTACTCTTATTATTATCAATCTAACTCATATTATTAGCCATATTATGCTTATATGATCGACAGAACGACAATTACTATACTTATTACACTCACTGTTATCAATCTAACTCACATTATTAACCATATTATGCTAATTTGATCGATAGAACGACAATCGCTATACTTATTACTCTTACTATTATCAATCTAACTCATATTATTAGCCATATTATGCATATATGGTCGATAGAACGACAATTACTGTACTTACTACTCTTATCATTATCGATCTAACTCATATTATTAGCAATATTATGCTTATATTATCGATAGAACGACAATTACTGTACTTATTACTGTTATTATTATCAATCTAACTCATATTATTAGCCATATTATGCTTAAATGATCGATAGAACGACTATTAGTATACTTATTACTATTATTATTATCAATCTTACTCATATTATTAGCCATATTATGCTTATATGATCGATAGAACGACAATTACTATACTTATTACTCTTATTATTATCAATCTAACTCATATTATTAACCATATTATGCTTATATGATCGATAGAACGAGAATTACTATCCTTATTACTCTTATTATTATCAATCTAACTCATATTATTAGCCATATTATGCTTATATGATCGACAGAACGACAATTACTATACTTATTACACTCACTGTTATCAATCTGACTCACATTATTAACCATATTATGCAGATATGATCGATAGCACGACATTTACTATACTTATTACTCTTATTATTATCAATCTAACTCATATTATTAGTCATATTATGCTTAAATGATCGATAGAACGACAATTACTATCCTTATTACTCTTATTATTATCAATCTAACTCATATTATTAGCCATATTATGCTTATATGATCGACAGAACGACAATTACTATACTTATTACACTCACTGTTATCAATCTAACTCACATTATTAACCATATTATGCTAATTTGATCGATAGAACGACAATCGCTATACTTATTACTCTTACTATTATCAATCTAACTCATATTATTAGCCATATTATGCATATATGGTCGATAGAACGACAATTACTGTACTTACTACTCTTATCATTATCGATCTAACTCATATTATTAGCCATATTATGCTTATATTATCGATAGAACGACAATTACTGTACTTATTACTGTTATTATTATCAATCTAACTCATATTATTAGCCATATTATGCTTAAATGATCGATAGAACGACTATTAGTATACTTATTACTATTATTATTATCAATCTTACTCATATTATTAGCCATATTATGCTTATATGATCGATAGAACGACAATTACTATACTTATTACTCTTATTATTATCAATCTAACTCATATTATTAACCATATTATGCTTATATGATCGATATAACGATAATTACTATACTTATTACTCTTATTATTATCAATCTAACTCATATTATTAGCCATATTATGCTTAAATGATCGATAGAACGACAATTACTATACTTATTATTCTTATTTTTATCAACCTAACACATATTATTAGCCATATTATGCTTATATGATCGACAGAACGACAATTACTATACTTATTACACACACTGTTATCAATCTAACTCATATTATTAACCATATTATGCTGATTTGATCGATAGAACGACAATCACTATACTTATTACTCTTATTATTATCAACCTAACTCATATTATTAGCCATATTATGCTTATATGATCGATAGAACGACAATTACTATACTTATTATTCTTATTTTTATCAACCTAACACATATTATTAGCCATATTATGCTTAAATGATCGATAGAACGACAATTACTATACTTATTACTCTTATTATTATGAATCTAACTCATGTTATTAACCATATTATGCAGATATGATCGATAGCACGACATTTACTATACTTATTACTCTTATTATTATCAATCTAACTCATATTATTAGCCATATTATGCTTAAATGATCGATAGAACGACAATTACTATACTCATTATTCTTATTTTTATCAACCTAACACATATTATTAGCCATATTATGCTTATATGATCGACAGAACGACAATTACTATACTTACTACACTCACTGTTATCAATCTAACTCACATTATTAACCATATTATGCTAATTTGATCGATAGAACGACAATCACTATACTTATTACTCTTACTATTATCAATCTAACTCATATTATTAGCCATATTATGCATATATGATCGATAGCACGACATTTACTATACTTATTACTCTTATTATTATCAATCTAACTCATATTATTAGCCATATTATGCTTAAATGATCGATAGAACGACAATTACTATCCTTATTACTCTTATTATTATCAATCTAACTCATATTATTAGCCATATTATGCTTAAATGATCGATAAAACGACAATTACTATACTTATTATTCTTATTTTTATCAACCTAACACATATTATTAGCCATATTATGCTTATATGATCGACAGAACGACAATTACTATACTTATTACACACACTGTTATCAATCTAACTCATATTATTAACCATATTATGCTGATTTGATCGATAGAACCACAATCACTATACTTATTACTCTTATTATTATCAACCTAACTCATAATATTAGCCATATTATGCTTATATGATCGACAGAACGACAATTACTATACTTATTACACTTACTATTATCAATCTAACTCATATTATTAGCCATATTATGCCTATATGATCGATAGAACGACAATTACTATACTTATTAGTCTTACTATTATCAATCTAACTCATATTATTAGCCATATTATGCTTAAATGATCGATAGAACGACTATTAGTATACTTATTACTATTATTATTATCAATCTTACTCATATTATTAGCCATATTGTGCTTATATGATCGATAGAACGACAATTACTATACTTATTACTCTTATTATTATCAATCTAACTCATATTATTAACCATATTATGCTTATATGATCGATAGAACGACAATTACTATACTTATTACACACACTGTTATCAATCTAACTCATATTATTCACCATATTATGCTGATTTGATCGATAGAACAACAATCACTATACTTATTACTGTTATTATTATCAATCTATCTCATATTATTAGCCATATTATGCTTAAATGATCGATAGAACTACAACTACTATACTTATTACTCTTATTATTATCAATCTGACTCATATTATTAGCCGTATTATGCTTATATGATCGATAGAACGACAATTACTATACTCACTACTCTTATTATTATGAATCTAACTCATAATATTAGCCATATTATGCTTATATGATCGACAGAACGACAATTACTATACTTATTACACTTACTATTATAAATCTAACTCATATTATTAGCCATATTATGCCTATATGATCGATAGAACGACAATTACTATACTTATTACTCTTACTATTATCAATCTAACTCATATTATTAGCCATATTATGCATATATGATCGATAGAACGACAATTACTGTACTTACTACTCTTATCATTATCGATCTAACTCATATTATTAGCCATATTATGCTTATATTATCGATAGAACGGCAATTACTGTACTTATTACTGTTATTATTATCAATCTAACTCATATTATTAGCCATATTGTGCTTATATGATCGATAGAACGACAATTACTATACTTATTACTCTTATTATTATCAATCTAACTCATATTATTAACCATATTATGCTTATATGATCGATAGAACGACAATTACTATACTTATTACACACACTGTTATCAATCTAACTCATATTATTCACCATATTATGCTGATTTGATCGATAGAACAACAATCACTATACTTATTACTGTTATTATTATCAATCTATCTCATATTATTAGCCATATTATGCTTAAATGATCGATAGAACTACAACTACTATACTTATTACTCTTATTATTATCAATCTGACTCATATTATTAGCCGTATTATGCTTATATGATCGATAGAACGACAATTACTATACTCACTACTCTTATTATTATGAATCTAACTCATAATATTAGCCATATTATGCTTATATGATCGACAGAACGACAATTACTATACTTATTACACTTACTATTATAAATCTAACTCATATTATTAGCCATATTATGCCTATATGATCGATAGAACGACAATTACTATACTTATTACTCTTACTATTATCAATCTAACTCATATTATTAGCCATATTATGCATATATGATCGATAGAACGACAATTACTGTACTTACTACTCTTATCATTATCGATCTAACTCATATTATTAGCCATATTATGCTTATATTATCGATAGAACGGCAATTACTGTACTTATTACTGTTATTATTATCAATCTAACTCATATTATTAGCCATATTATGTTTAAATGATCGATAGAACGACTATTAGTATACTTATTACTATTATTATTATCAATCTAACTCATATTATTAGCCATATTATGCTTATATGATCGATAGAACGACAATCACTATACTTATTACTCTTACTATTATCAATCTAACTCATATTATTAGCCATATTATGCATATATGATCGATAGCACGACATTTACTATACTTATTACTCTTATTATTATCAATCTAACTCATATTATTTGCCATATTATGCTTAAATGATCGATAGAACGACAATTACTATCCTTATTACTCTTATTATTATCAATCTAACTCATATTATTAGCCATATTATGCTTAAATGATCGATAGAACGACAATTACTATACTCATTATTCTTATTTTTATCAACCTAACACATATTATTAGCCATATTATGCTTATATGATCGACAGAACGACAATTACTATACTTACTACACTCACTGTTATCAATCTAACTCACATTATTAACCATATTATGCTAATTTGATCGATAGAACGACAATCACTATACTTATTATTCTTATTTTTATCAACCTAACACATATTATTAGCCACATTATGCTTATATGATCGACAGAACGACAATTACTATACTTATTACACACACTGTTATCAATCTAACTCATATTATTAACCATATTATGCTGATTTGATCGATAGAACGACAATCACTATACTTATTACTCTTATTATTATCAACCTAACTCATATTATTAGCCATATTATGCTTATATGATCGATAGAACGACAATTACTATACTTATTATTCTTATTTTTATCAACCTAACACATATTATTAGCCATATTATGCTTAAATGATCGATAGAACGACAATTACTATACTTATTACTCTTATTATTATGAATCTAACTCATGTTATTAACCATATTATGCAGATATGATCGATAGCACGACATTTACTATACTTATTACTCTTATTATTATCAATCTAACTCATATTATTAGCCATATTATGCTTAAATGATCGATAGAACGACAATTACTATACTCATTATTCTTATTTTTATCAACCTAACACATATTATTAGCCATATTATGCTTATATGATCGACAGAACGACAATTACTATACTTACTACACTCACTGTTATCAATCTAACTCACATTATTAACCATATTATGCTAATTTGATCGATAGAACGACAATCACTATACTTATTACTCTTACTATTATCAATCTAACTCATATTATTAGCCATATTATGCATATATGATCGATAGCACGACATTTACTATACTTATTACTCTTATTATTATCAATCTAACTCATATTATTAGCCATATTATGCTTAAATGATCGATAGAACGACAATTACTATCCTTATTACTCTTATTATTATCAATCTAACTCATATTATTAGCCATATTATGCTTAAATGATCGATAAAACGACAATTACTATACTTATTATTCTTATTTTTATCAACCTAACACATATTATTAGCCATATTATGCTTATATGATCGACAGAACGACAATTACTATACTTATTACACACACTGTTATCAATCTAACTCATATTATTAACCATATTATGCTGATTTGATCGATAGAACCACAATCACTATACTTATTACTCTTATTATTATCAACCTAACTCATAATATTAGCCATATTATGCTTATATGATCGACAGAACGACAATTACTATACTTATTACACTTACTATTATCA